>NC_087203.1:58807856-58812856 GCF_015104395.2 Macrobrachium nipponense | reverse complement strand
GTACTGACGGAAACCTGGTTAAACCATCTTGCATATATTTTATCGAATTTGCTTAAAAGCTTAGAAAACTATAATATAGATTGCAAAGCCTTTTATGTTTAGTTACTTCATTAATGAGATAAAGAGTGTTTTATGAGTTATTTAAAACCACGAAAATTTCTTACTTACACAGTCATTCATTTATTGATTGATTTATTGTTTTATGAATGAGAAATTGCTGTTCTTTGTTTTATGAATACTTTGATTTAATAATTTTATTTACACTTGTAATTTGTTTTATACCTCAAAACATACTTTGAAGGAAAATAAACATTATATTCCTTATATTCTGCCGTATACTTGTCTCCATCTGATACTTGGGTAACATATGTATAATATATATATATATATATATATATATATATATATATATATATATATATATATATATATATATATATATGTACACACATTTGTATATATAGTACGTACATACCCAACACACATCACACATATGTATATATATATATATATATATATATATATATTATATATATATATATATATATATATACATGTACATGTATGTTCCTGTTTATACATATCAAACATACATTTTATGATGATAGTGGTTGTTGAGACTGAGGGTACAAAAGAAAATTTAAGATTAAAATTTAATGAGTGCCTTTTTTTTTTCTTTTAATCACACATTCAACTTCGCACGATTTAAATCCTGTATCAGGAAATATTTTGTAGTAGTCTGCGGGAAAAAGTGCTATTGTGTAGTACTCAGGCTCGGTTGATGAAGGAAGATTTGTACCGGGAATATTGCTGAAATATTTGCAATAAACATTTATGTGAAGCAAATAAAGAAATGCTTTCAGATCGGATTTCATTTCCTCCCTCTAAGTCTTCCTAAGTCGAATTCTTTTATTAAGCTTCTCAGCATTTCATATTCATGGTATTAGTTACTCAGTCAAAGGTTAAGAGTTCATCTGTCATTGAGCTAGGAGCTTTATATATATATATATATATATATATATATATATATATATATATATATATATATATATATATATATATATATAATTCATAAATAGGTGTGAGATAGATTATATATGTTTTGTTTTTATATATACATATTTTACCTACTAATTTGTACGTTTATAAACCCGAAAATATTGACGTTTATTTAATATTTTATTGTAATAAAAGCCCCTCCTTGATCATTTTCAGATATGTGTCAGAGAGAGAGAGAGAGAGAGAGAGAGAGAGAGAGAGAGAGACTGCAGCAAATAAGGGAGATTGGTTCATTATAACCAGGCATCACAACAGTAAAGGCCATCGACGCAGAGAGAGAGAGAGAGAGAGAGAGAGAGAGAGAGAGAGAGAGAGAGAGAGAGAGGAGCACTTCCCCTTTATTCCGACGAGGCTGTGGCGTTCATGAGAATGGGACACTAAGCATTCTGGGTAACAGATTATTTGTGGCACCAGGCCCCTGAAGGGTTGGGTCCAGCTCCTTATGCTTTTTAGAAAATTACTTTTCCAATGCACCTGCTCAACGCAAAACTGTTTCTAGAGGTTATGATGTGTGTCGTAGAGCAGGTTAAATTTAACTGCAAAGGTGTGAAAGGGTGCGCTAATTGCATTTCAACGCACATATATTAAATGATAATAATTATATACATCAGGAGTCGAGGAATATCTTGGAAGAAAAACTTTGTGCTTAACTTCTCAGTATATGACAAACACGACGGAGATGCAGTGCAGAACTCCATAAGATACTAAGAGAGCAAAGACCGAATAAAGGAAGGTTCTTGAAGCAGAATGTATTACAAGAATGTAATGGTAATGTATGTTTACATATAGAAAAGAAAATATGAACAGGCCTTATTTACGCTCTTTCAGACCTACAAATATAAAAATTTTAATTTTAAGTCCTTTTAATTAACGATGCGCTCATGACATTAGTTATTCGCGTATTACTAGTAACATTCCTATGTAAATGTTCAGACGCAGTGAATGTATGAAAACATTAGTTTGGGAAGAACACCTCGTTATATTTTGGTTCTTCTATGACACTGGGAGGAGGGTCCTTTCTCTCGATCCGTCCTACTCTCTCTTTATAAATATCGAAACTCTATACTGTACCGTAAATATAAGATATTGACCAATTTATCAATACTTGAAGTTTTTTTATTGCTCATGTTAAAAATTACGGCACCTGAATAGCCGAAAATTGCGTAACCTTTTTATCGACGATGTTCTGCAGAGCAAACATTGCTCCTCAGGAAAACTGGAAAGAATCCAGCGCAAGCCAACGCCTACCCCGAGAGGAATTTCTTATTGTTCAGATCCGCAGATGGTTGAATTTTTCCGTTAAGATCCTATCTTTTATTTTTGGCAGAAAATAGAAAAGAAACCAAAGAAAAGCCGAAAAATTCCAGCCTTGTCCCATATCCATCGCATATCATCAATAATTTTTTTTAGGTATCTTGTGCGCAGACAAAGAAGCAGACAAAAACAAACAGACAATGGCGAATTCAAAACTCCGTCCCAGTTCTTTGACGGAGTTAAAAATCTTTTCTGAGGCCAGAAAAAAAGAATAAGGAATAGAATAAATCTTTTCCGATAATAAAATTCTCAATACACTGTTGGGAGAAATATTGGACGGCCTGGGACATTGAGAGATGAGGAGCGTGAATGGAGCGCAGATATAGCATTATGCTCCCGACGAAAAGTCCTTATCTGAGTAGCTGCAGTTATTTCATAAATCTTTTTTTATACATTTTTAGGTATAGAGAAAGTTGAATCTAGCCCCTCCCCCCTTCCCCCACCCCCACAACATCACCGATTATAGTTTCACGGTAAATACGTCGAGAATATTCCCAAGTGATTAGAGGAAAATAACAACAGTTCTTTGTGTGTATATGTTCTACAAAGAGCTCTCTCTCTCTCTCTCTCTCTCTCTCTCTCTCTCTCTCTCTCTCTGAAAAAAATTATGAAACTATTCCAATTTGTTGATCTCTATCTGTGACATAAAAAAAAATCTGTAAATCATTCCACTTCCTTAATGGCTTTTGCAAGAAGCAAGGATATCAACATTTTAACAGCCTCCCCCCCCCCGCCCCACCCCAACACCCCCCCTCCCGCCCCCTCTTCTCTCTCTCTATCTCTCTCTCTCTCTTCTCTCTCTCTCTCTCTCTTCTCTCTCTCTGATATTGATATTGAACATTTATGTTAATTTATTTTGACACATTGAGGAGTCAGTTTCTTCTAAGCGTGTTTATTATTATTTTTTTTTCTTTTTGTGCTCTATCACAGTCCTCCAATTCGACTGGGTGGTATTTATAGTGTGGGGTTCCGGGTTGCATCCTGCCTCCTTAGGAGTCCATCACTTTTCTTACTATGTGCGCCGTTTCTAGATCACACTCTTCTGCATGAGTCCTGGAGCTACTTCAGCCGTCTAGTTTTTCTAGATTCCTTTTCAGGGATCTTGGGATCGTGCCTAGTGCTCCTATCATTATGGGTACAATTTCCACTGGCATATCCCATATCCTTCTTATTTCTATTTTCAGATCTTGATACTTATCCATTTTTTCCCTCTCTTTCTCTTCAACTCTGGTGTCCCATGGTATTGCGACATCAATGAGTGATACTTTCTTCTTGATTTTGTCAATCAACGTCACGTCTGGTCTATTTGCACGTATCACCCTATCTGTTCTGATACCATAGTCCCAGAGGATCTTTGCCTGATCGTTTTCTATCACTCCAGGTTGGTGCTCGTACCACTTATTACTGCAAGGTAGCTGATTTTTCTTGCACAGGCTCCAGTGGAGGGCTTTTGCCACTGAATCATGCCTCTTTTTGTACTGGTTCTGTGCAAGTGCCTGGCATTCGCTTGCTATGTGGTTTATGGTTTCATTTTTCGTATTGCACTTCCTACATATGGGAGAGATATTTCCGTCTATCGTTCTTTGAACATATCTGGTTCTTAGGGCCTGATCTTGTGCCGCTGTTATCATTCCTTCAGTTTCCTTCTTTAGCTCTCCCCTCTGTAGCCATTGCCAATTGTCATCGCTGGCTAGTTCTATATTCTGTTTCATGTATTGTCCGTGCATTTGTTTGCTGTGCCAGTCCTCTGTTCTGTTTGTCATCCTCCTGTCTCTGTATATTTCAGGGTCTTCGTCTACTTTTATTAGTCCTTCTTCCCATGTGCCCCAGTGCTCTGTTCTCGATGTTGACGCAGTCCTCTATACTTAGTAGTCCTCTCCCTCCTTCCTTTCGTGTTATGTATAGTCTGTTCGTATGTGCTCTTGGGTGTAGTGCTTTGTGTGTTGTCATATGTTTCCTGGTTTTCTGATCTATGCTGCGGAGTTCTGTCTTCGTCCATTCCACTATTCCTGCGCGGTATCTGATTACTGGCACTGCCCATGTGTTTATGGCTTTTATCATATTTCCGGCGTTGAGTTTTGACTTGAGTATCGCCATGAGTCTCTGCATATATTCTTTCCTGATCGTGTCCTTCATCTCTTGGTGTTTTACATCCCCTCCTTCCATTATTTCCAGGTATTTGTATCCAGTCTCATCTATGTGTTTGATGTTGCTCCCATCTGGTAGCTTTATCCCTTCAGTTCTCGTTACTTTGCCTTTTTGTATGTTGCCTAAGGTGCATTTTTCTATTCCAAACTCCATCCTGATGTCCCCAGATACAATCCTTACAGTCTGGATAGGGTATCTATTTCCTAGATGCTCTTACCATACAGCTTGATGTCGTCCATGAACATCAGATGGTTGATTCTGTTGCTTCTTTTCTTGAGTTGGTACCCGGCATCCATCTTCTGTAGTACTTTTGTCATGGGAATCATGGCTATTATTATTATTATTATTATTATTATTATTATTATTATTATTATTATTATTATTATTATTATTATGTGAAAAATATTACATTTTCATTGATTTGACAGATTCAGAGCCTGTGAAAAAAGACAAACAAAGTACAATCTTAGGCAGTCTTG
>NC_087203.1:58725356-58802856 GCF_015104395.2 Macrobrachium nipponense | reverse complement strand
GCCTCTAGCTCTATTTATTAGGTCTAGGTTTTCTCAGTATGTTGTTGTTGTATAATTGTATACTGAGAAAATTTAGTCTTTATTAAACAGTGCCCGTAGGCGTTAATCCCTGCTAATTGCCTTGCTGCGCAAGACACTCCCAACCAATCTGCAGCAATATTGTCTTGAAGAGATGTGCATTCTTCAACCTTCTTTAATAGGGTACCAATCATCCAGCCTAACAAGCTGACAATCATGAACGTCTTAAATAATGGCGTAGAATCCATATTTATGTTAATTACAAGTTATGTAATTAGGATGGAATTAGTAGTACTTTACGCAGCTTTCAGACCTCTATCACCCTTTTTTTTTAAGTTTTTCCATCAGTATTTTGATATCACAAGGGAATGTAGGAAATTCTATCGTCAGAAACGGAAGTGTAACATGATTTGTGTTAGATGTAGACTGAAATGGCGTTTTTGTTGTTGCAGGTTAAGGTGCCCCATGCCAATGCGGACTCTTGCTTGTGTAGCAGCCCGTTACCAAATTGAAATAGCGTAAAACAGTGTAGTGGAGTGGGCTGTTAGAGCTACAGTGGATCACAATAAGACCTTAGGGTTTACTTGGCGGGTAGCAAACCTTGTGGCTGCTGGAATGAAATGGCTGAAGGCATAGGCTTTTGGAGGCAAGTCAGCCGCGAGGGTTAGTTTGTTACATGAATAAGTGTAAAATGTAGGTCCTTTCAAGTCCTGTAATAGGATGTCAAAGTCAGCTTTCCTTTTAGCGACTAAAATAGTTTTGATTATTGAAATAATACTCTCTATAAGTCAAATTTACAAAGAAGTTAATTTAATATGTTTTTCGTTTTAGTTAACATTCTGGAACTTACCACATTCTTCTTTTTTCACACAGCTGTAGAGATTTGAATCTGCTTTGAACTCTTCCACTAACCTGTTTTTTTTCTCATCTTATATCCACTCGTATATTACCATCTCTTTTTCAGTACTGCGTTGAAGATCTGTTGGACATGAACAGCTGAGGATGGCATCAATCTTTCTTGTAAGACCTCCTTCAGGTCTTCATACTAGGTGGACATCGGTGCCCCTAACATCCAGCCACTGTTTGCTGGGGGAAGAGGTAGTCCAGCATGGCGATGAGAACGTAATCTGCCTTCGTCAACGATGACTGTACACCCTTGATTCGGAGTGTGACTTTGGCTCGACGGAACAAAGTGTAGGCATTAGTTGGTGTAAAGGTTGGAAGTTTGACTTGGCCGATGGTACTGGCAGAAGTGGCAGAAAGGGATGGTGATGTTTCATCATAGGAAGTTTTGGACGTCTTTGCTGGGTGTTGGTGTGGTGGGGTCACCACTTTAACAGGAGTTGATCAAGACAAGAGATATGATCTTGAAATGATACTTTATTAATGAACCACAGCAGTATTTACATGAATTGTTGACCAATCAGTGGTCAGGAAACTTACACAGTAACTAATGGACCAATCATGTACAATTATTTGACATCAGCCTTTATGGCTCCTATATAGATGGAAATCAGGTGTGCTCTCTGTTGGTACCACTGGTGCATTGGTATGTGAATTGTTGTGAGAATCATGGAATTTGGTGATGTATTGTCTGAAGCTGACGATGACCTATCGCTTGCGGCATGAGAAATGCAGGCTTTAGAGTATTGGCACAGCTTCTTTATTTAGTTACCATCTTGATTAAAGCCTTGTATCCAAAAAGGGCAACCAAATCAAGAAGAGGTCATTGTGGCTATCAACAATAATATTTGATGAAAGAGACCAATAGAATCTACAACTACATGCATACATATTCCAGCTTTCAACCTTTTCATTTTTGAAGCTATTAGCCTCAAAAGACAATCCCTTTCCGTTTCTCAGTATGGTTTTTATGCAAGGAATGATGATGCTGGTACCATCCTTCCCAATTTAATTGTCACAAAAGACTTACAGAACACAGTGTACAGATCGGCATTTATTGGCAAGTATCCATCCACTAACAGGCCATACACAACTAGAGCAGGCTAGTGTCTAACTAGATTCCTGCTTAAGCACGTTTTTCATGAGGGTGGCCCTTTGTCAGGCAACCCAAAATTCCATTTAAGAACCGAGTTGAGATAGAAAAATAATGTTTACTAGCAAAGCAACCCTAAGGTGATCAGTGCTCATCTGCCGCCCTTCTCGAAATGAGAGCCCTCGCCTTTCTTCCTCCTGCAGCAGATGGTTTTCCCAAATCAATTAATATCCTCAAGGACCTCTGTCTGCAGCACCTGCCAATGTTGGGAAGGGCAGCACTCAACAATATCAAAGACACAGGTGACAATACCCTTGCCACCCTAGCAGACAATCTGACGGATGCCCACACAGCTGCAAACCGCCACCATGCCCACAACTTTGCTGTCCATCGAGGAATGTCCAACCCTTCTGCAACAGATGACTTTACTAACACCAATGAGGCTTCCATGGCTGTCACACCTTTGCAAACTTCCAGGACAAACCTTCACCGCCCACCCCGCCATCAGAAACCCAAGGATGCTGACCACACATAGTAGCAATCACTGCCGTTTCAGCTTTGCCAATACTACAGAACATTCGACCTTGCCACCAAGAACAGCCTCCCAGGATGACCATGGCCAAAAAATGCATGAAATGACTACCTCCCCTCGTGGTTGCCGTATCAAGTGCGTATCCCTCAATCAGGGCTATAGTAATGTACCTAAATCTATCCATAATCTTGACACATCCAGGCACGTGTTCTATCAGCCCATCTGTGTTTTTTATCCTTTGTTCCACCACAGATACTCATTTTTTGGTTGACAGTCTTGCCATTCCCTTCTGGCTGTATCCAATCATCCAACCAAATACCCATAGCCACCCAAAGCTTACCTTCAGTCAGAAGCATCTTGCCCTTAACCTCAGTGACAGAAAGTACCTCTGGCAGTTATTGGTTGCAGACTTCTCAATACCTCACTTCAGGGCAGATTTCCTGGTACACCACCAACTGCTTGTGGACGTCGCCAACAGGTGCGTCTTTGATGCCACCAATCTCTCCATGATGCCCATCGATGCAGTCCCCGCAGAACTCGCCCTCCATATCACCGATTCCAAAGATGAGTTTGCCTATCTGCTCCCCTCATACCCAGATATCTTCAAACTAGAATTACGACATTCTAATCAAATCACTGCGAACCATGGTATTTTGCTCTGTATTAAAACCTCGGGTCCACCTGTACACCCTTGTTTCTGACCTCTACAACTCGAAAAACTTGCGCCGCTGCAAACAAAATCTTCACAGAAATGGAGAAGATGGGTGTGTGTCAAAAGGCATCCATCCAGTCCTTGAGCATCTCCTCTCCACATAGTAATAAAAAAGGACGGCACCCTTCACCCATGCGGGGACTACAGAAGGCTGAATGTGATCACCAAGGCTGACCACTGCCCCCTCCTTAACATCACAGACATAACCACCTTCCTGTGCAGTGTAAAAAATTTCTCAAAGCTGGACTTACTCGAAGGTTATTTCCAGGTCCCCATGAATCCCAAAGACATTCTGAAGACTGCCATCACAACACCCTTCGGCACCTTCACCTTCAATTGCTCTTGCTTTGGCCTCCACAATGCAGGAACTACTTTTCAATGATTGATGGACAACATCATGGGAGACCTTCCCTTCTGCATCTGTTACATCAGCGATATTTTAATCTCCTCGACATCACAGGAGGAGCACCTCCAATACTTGCATATTGTCTTCCAATGCCTGCAAGAAAAGGGCCTTGTTATGCGACAACAAATACTCCTTCACCACCAAGAGGGTAGAATTCTTGGGGCACCTCATAACCCGAAAAGGTTGCTGCCATCAGGAAGTTCCCCGCCCTTATCACCACCAAGGGTCTACTAGAATTCCTTGGAATGGTAATTTATTATCATCTATTTTTGCCCAGCATCCCCTCAACTTTGGCCCCAAGCTACGAAGCCCTCGAGGGCAATCCCAAGGCCCTCACCTGGGGACCCTCGTAATGAGCCACCTTCACCTCTGCCAGAAACACCTTCACCAAGGCCCTACACCAGCGACGTGGCTATAGGAGCTGTCTTGGAACAGATCATCATGGCCATCCTCAACCCCTTGCTTTTGCTCTTGGCAGCATAGCTCGCTATTGAACACTTCCAACATGTTTTGGCGGCCATGCCTTCCACCCTTCAAACTAACCACCCGCCACTAGTGCATTCAATAAACCACCTGTCCGATGCCTGGTCACCACATCAGTGCTGCCACCTGTCAGCCATCACTGAATTCAACTGCACCCTTTGTCACATCCCTGGGAAACACAACCCCATTGCTGACGCCCACTCCAGAATCTCCATCGACGCAGTACACCTCAATATCGATTACAAGCAGCTGGCAGACAAGTAACAGCGGAACCCATCCACCTAAACAACAATAGCCCTACCTCCATCCTGTGATATCAGCACCAGCCGCCCACACCCATGGATCTCACAGTTACTTAGACGTCATGTGTTCGACATCATCCACAGTCTGGCACACCCTTCAGGACGATCTATGCCACCCTCCTGAAAAAGTGCTTCATCTGGCATGGCATATCAAAAGACACAAAGGCATGGGCCCGTGAATGTTCTGCCTGCCAACTCTCCAAAATCCAGTGTCACACAAATTCAGATGTAGCTTCCTTTCATCAACCGCAATGCCATTTTATCCATGTCCACATCGACATTGTAGGACCTATCCCACTCTCTGAAGGGCAGCGTTACCTACTCATAATGGTCTACTGCTTGACAAGATGGCCCGTAGTCGCCCTTGTGACAGATGCATCGGCAGCAGCATGTGCCAGTGCTTTCCTCTCATCATGGGTTTCCAGATTTGGCATACCCGATCACATCACCTCCAACAGAGGCACTATGTTCATGTCACAGCTCTGGACATCCCTAAACTGCTTCCTCAGCACCCAGTTATATCACACAACCGCTTACCATCCCGAGTCCAATGGCATGATCGAGAGGTTCCATCTCGCCTTGAAAGCAGACTTCATGTCTCATGGTAACTCCTCAACCTGGTATTCGCAGCTTCCATGGGTCATCCTCGGCCTTCAGACCACGCCTAAAGAGGTCCTTGACCTGTCAGCAGCCAAGTTGGTGTATGGTGATCTGCTTGTGATACCTGGTGAATTCTTCCCCGATGATAACACCTCACCTGACATCATCGGAATCCAGACCATTGTCGGAAAATTCGCCTCTTGCTGCCCATTCTACAAGTCAAACAAGAAGACCTTTATCCCATAGGATCTACACAAGGCAACACATGTTTTCATCAGAACCAATGCTGTTCATCTGACTTTGACCCAGCCTTACACTGGCCCCCACTGCACGATCGATTGGGTTACAATCAGTTGCCTGAAACCAGCATGTTTACCCGACCATATTACACCTCCAGTCCAGTTTTCAAGGACGGGACACCCTCTGAAACGCCGTGATCAACTCTTGCAGGGGTTGGGTATTATGCCAGCACTCTAAAAGCCTGTGTTTCTCATGCTGCAAGTGACAGGTCGTCACCAGCTTCAGACAATACGTCGCCAAATTCCGTGATTCTGACGATACCAGTGGTATGAACAGAGAGTTCACTAGATTTTCCTCTATATTGGAGCCATAAAAGCTAATTTTAAACTATTGTACATGATTGGTCCGTTAGTTACTGTGCAAGTGTCCTGGCTGCAGATTGGTCAGCAATTCATATAAATACTTCTGTAATTCATTTATAAAGTATCATTTCAAGATCATACCTTTTGTCTTAATCAACTCCACCTGAAAAGCCTTTTCCATCTACTGTGGAATTAGAATCCAGTCATTTGTAAGTATGACAATAGCTTGGCTCACCATACTATTAGTATGTGTCTCTAATTGCCCCCAAGGAAGGAAATGGCATCTTACTTCTTAATACACACACACACACACACACACACACACACACACACACACATATATATATATATATATATATAGATATATATATATATATATATATTATATATATATATATATATATATATATGTGTGTGTGTGTGTGTGTGTGTGTGTGTAATATATATATATATACTAATATATATATATATATATATATATATATATATGTGTGTGTGTGTGTGTGTGTGTGTGTGTGTATAGATTTACATATATTCACATATATTTATTTATATATATATATATATATATATATATATATATATTAATATATATACATACATAATAGATATAGATATGAGTGACTCTGTGTATGTGTATGTACTATATAAAAAGAATCACCGAACCCCTCTACTTTACTGCTAGTATTTCATCTGAGGAACCATTTCGAAGGTAATATTCCGAGGACTAAGCACACCGTCCTTAAGAGTAAATGTAATACCCCAACCGCCAACAGTGCCTTTTGGTTCCAAGCCAAAAATGACGCCACCTATTTTTTCCCTCTTCATTTTTTAAGGGTTCCTCATCTCTATTGAATGGGGCTGAAGCTAGCTCTGTTGCAAAAACAAAAAATGCCTTCCCTTTTTCTCTGTTTTCTTTCAATTACCTTTTGCACAATTCCATCACCCTCGTTTCCAGTGTTGCTCAGGTTCTGCTCTGCGATGCCTTGCCACAGTTTCTCTCTACCGTTAGAGAAGCAAACGTTTGCTTTAATTTTCAATTTTAAGTAAATAATAAAATTCATTAATTAAGAAAGACGGGATAATAAGGTCTTGTAGAATCTGGTTAACGTCCATCATTGTTGAAGTAAAAATAGATGACACCAACCGTTACTGAAGCATGTATCAGTATCAGGCCAGAGGGATCTTGTGCGGGCTGCTGTTTGTCGAAATGAGGCCCTAGAAGCCATTAGATGGAATGCGTTAACGCCGTTCCAATTAATGAGTTTCCCCTTTAGCTCGCATTCATTTTTCCTTTCGTTTCACTGTTTCGCTGCCTCATATGATAACCCAACTACTGCACTGTTGATGCCTACTATTAAGCAATTGGGTTTCAGGCCTCATTATGACCCATTTAACGCATCCGCAAAACTCACCGGTGTTTTTGTGGTGGGGGTGAGAAGAGGCCAATTTTTGGTAACTACTTTTTAGAGACAAAACGTGCGGGAGCGTATGCTCAACCCTCCTCCTTTATCCGGGCTTGTGAAAGGCATGAGTAGACCAACTCTTTTTGTGGAGTTTAATATCGCCCATGTCCCCTCTTCCAACGGAATTGGTCAAATTCAGAATTGCTTTGTGAAAGGCAGTTTACATGTTTGGAAACCATTTTCTTTATTACATCAAGGCTTTAGACGTTGGTATTGTCTTCCCTTTCAAAATACCTGAATGTTGCTTGAGTGTTTCACGCCTTAGTCGCGCTTTTCATTTCGGTTTAATTTCCGTTTGTCTCGGTTATTATTATTATTATTATTATTATTATTATTATTATTATTATTATTATTATTATTATGTAGAAGAAATAACAAAATGTTCATCTTATGTAGTGCAGTGTAATAATTATATTTTCAGTGAAATGAAACTAACTTTTATTAAATACATTTGCATTAATGTACTTCAGTCGTACATACATTGCGTACTGCGCTGCGTACTTAAAACCCGCTTTAAACGCAAAAGAGAAAACTTGAAAACGCAATTGTATTTAAATGAGAGGAGACCGAATGAAAAGCTTTTAGCTTAATTGTCTTTTTTTAAAACCCATATAATTCGCTGGAGGAAAAAAAATCACTTTTTTTACTTGAGATGATAAAGGTATTAAGGTGTGCTAGTGAAAAGTACATGGCTATTATTCACTGGGACAGGGTATAATTAACTTTCTTTTTTTAGCTTGGGGCCTCCTTGTGGCCCATAGTCGCTTGCACTAGACTTGGAGGTTCGTTGCAAGATTCAATGTTATTTTGTATTTTACTCACGTGAGTGCAGAAACAAACTGCAGCGCTATTCTTATGCGGAATGAAGGAGGTTAGCTTTGAAGAGGTTCTTCTTCAGAGTTGCTATTTTTATTATCCGTTATTTACCCGTTTCACTTACTTATAAAAAGGAAAGGCCTGGAAATTTGCGTTGGCGCGTGTGGCATCAATGAATGTTATGCATGGGAGGGATTTTATGCAGATGTTTAGTACAAATATTTAATTAATGATGCATTGGCATCAGCGATGAAAAATGGCTGTTGGGACGCTAGTGTATTGAACTGAATCAGTCACTCATGAATTTCGATTCGAAAAATACCCTGGAATCTGTTTATTCGTTTATTCTATAAGAGCTATATCAGACCGGAAATTGCTCTCTTCGTGGTCACCTGTTTCGTGTTGAAGAACCATAAGTAGCAAGCGAACTGCGTAAAACTTTAGTTCCCAGGTATGATTAACAATTTTGCGCATTTTCCATAAAATTTGTGCACTGGTCTTCTGAAATTTAAATAAGTGTATTTCATAGATTTCGCAGTTATTTCCGTGAACTCATATGACGAGTATCTCTATAATAGCCAGGGGCGCAATGAGTGACGTTAATAGGCATATTTTACGAGTCCACCGCATGATGAGCTTCACCTGTATACATTTGGTAAAAGTGAAATTGGCAATTGCAGTCAAGAAAGCAGTGGCTTCTATCTCATTCATGTTATTGTTGCGTCACAGGGAAACGACACTTGATGATGATGATGATGATGATGATCAACGTCACTGTAACGTCAGCTGACATCAAAATCAGGGAGCAGTGACGGTTTGCTTTGCTATTCTGCAGGAGCTAAATATAGAGGAGGAGCCTTTAATCCTATGCAGGAAGGACCAAAACAATCACCTTCAGAAAATCTGTTTAGTGGGATGATGACGTCGGCCTGGCTAATGACGTCATCCCCAGGTATGAAGCAGAACGAAAAAGATAGAGACCGGCGAACTCTTATCTCTTCCCTTGTAGTCCCGCCGGCATGTTTTGTAACGTCGTTAAGCTTTGCATCCGGGAATCCAATTTCTCGGTGGTAAAAAACATGATCGTCCTGTTTCTCCGTTTATTCTCCGGGTCGTCAGATTTGCGATGATTTTCGCATAGCATTGTATTCATATGTTGCTTTCAAATGTTGTAATAGTACTTTGAGCTTCGCTGCATGTCCCCCTCGCCTTGGGACTACCTTGACGTGGTAACCCTCAGTCTTGTGGAATTTTCCACTTTAGGTCAAATTTATTTGGCCTGATAAATAGGAAAAAGTATCAAAGCTGGGACTGGGATTTATACTATATGAAGTTGATAATGGGAACTGTGGTAGGATCATCAACTACTCGACAATGTTTGGACCTGAAGGATATTAATGGGATTTTTCACAATTATACCTCAAAGGCAGAACTATTCTGCAGAGCTTGGCCATAGGTTCCAGGGGTGGTCTGGGTGTGGGGATAGGGCTCTGCATTATGTCCGGTTTGCCCATAATATGATTAGGGTGGGTATGCTTGTATTCTTGAAATACTCTTAGTCCCAACACTCGGTAAATTTTATTTGGCCTCACAAATAAGAAGAGGTATAATAGCTGGGTCTGGGGTTTGTATCCAAAACTAATAATTATCGAAACTGTGGTAGGATCATCAACTACCCGATTATGTTTGGACCTGAGCGATATTACATTGATAGCTGTAGGGCAAAACTGTTCTGCAGAGCTTGGACTTGGATTCCAGGGGTGGTCTGGTTCTGGGGATAGGAATCGCCACATTCTGCCTGGTTTGCCCATAATCTGATAAGGGTGGAGATTATTGTATTCTTTTGGTTCTCTCAGCCCCAACAAGCGGGTTTGGCTTACACTTGAGCCAACCTAATTGTGTTGGGGCCATTCCCTATGGGGTAGGGTAGGGAGTGGACATTTGTGAGCCAGCTCTTAGAGCCATTGGTATAAGAATGAACTCCATGAAAGGGATTGAATTACCTCAGTTTTTCACCAAAGTTGTATAAACTTAATTCAGTACTTACTATGATAAAGAGAGCTTATGATTTTTGTTGTAACTTTAATTTATTTAATCAAGACATGGTCTTCCTCCTGAATTATTTTTCTGAAAATTATTATCCATATTTGTATTTTACAAAGTTCTGAAAATTTTTCTAGATGAGAAATTTTGTCCCAGATCGGTGTAGGTTACAGTAGTGCTAGTAAAGATGTAAAGTACATTAAATTGCCTTTCCTTAGTCATAGTAGCTACATGGCCCGAAAAAATTTTCAAGAAATACCTAAGCATAGTTTTCCTCAAGTTAATTTTAGGTGTATTTTTGCTAACCCTTTTTCTATAAGATCACTTTTGAGGGAGAAGCCTGCTCTTCCTGTGGACCTTAATTCGTGTGTCGTCGTTTACTTGTTTGCCTATTCGCAGCGTGGTCTGCGATAAGTGGGATCTTTCTGTTAGAACTAGGTTTCCTCTTTCTAAAACACCTTTTCCTGGATTATCCTTTCACTGACCTGAATTTTAGACTATTGTCTTTTTGTTCAAATAGACCTGGACCTTTTAATTTCAGAATCGCTGGTTATAAGAGGATGAAACTGGAATTGAACAACAACTCGTCCTGTATTCAACTAGCTATCGTGTGATTTCATAGTAGATGCACAACTGGGTCGTTAGCCATTTTACTTTGGGTGTGGTAGTTTGTTTACATTTCACCTTATTTTTATTTTGCGTTTTTTTTCTTTGTAGTTTAGTTATAAAATTATTACTTTGTATTTGCTGCTCGTTTTCTGATTTGTTAACAATTTTACCGAAGACTTTAGTAAGACAATTCATTTTATTGTGTTATCAGTGATTTCTCATCCTTTGTGAAAGCTAATGAGGTTTTATACCTCGAAAGCTCGTTTATTTAATAAAGAATGTTTTTCCTGGTTTTAGCAATGTTATTCATCACTAAGCTAAGATATCCAAGTAGCCGCCCAATTACTGGGATAAATCAATTGCATATATATATATATATATATATATATATATATATATATATATATTATATATATATATATATACATAAGGGCCGGAGCTGGAGCTCAAAGAAGATATATCCGAAGGAAGTAGTAGGGAAAGGCATCCTCATCTTTCAACAGTTTATTCATGCCGACGTTTCGCGACGAATTCCAGGTCGCATTTTCAAGGCTAAAAAATATATATAAGTTTACGAACATTAATAATTGATCTAATTTAATTTACATTAAAAATGTCATGGCAACAGCTCTCAATACAGTAAAAAGTAAAAAGTTAAAGGTAAAAGTTAAAGTTAAAAGTTAAAAGTTAAAATTGAACAGCACCTTCAAAGTCAGACATATTAAAAGTACAGGACTTCACTAAAATTTCAGAAACACCTACCTATACAAAAGAAAGAGTAAAAACTGACACAATATAGGTAAAAATACAGTGAGGCAGACCAGCTGCCCAAACTAGGCTATGAACAATTTTTACAGAGGACGTTTGGGTATTTAACGACGGTACAGTCTTTTTAATAATGATAGATTCTAAAATTGTCAGGTTGTTGTTGTTCCGCAGTTGGCCCAAGATAGAAAAATCCTTGCTGTCAATATATGTTTTACATGTTTTTGAGTGATTCCGTATATTGGATTGTTCTGGATTTGATAACCTACTACCTGTTCTATGGCTTATGCCCCTGTGGGTCAATTCGAACCTTCAACAGCCTCCTCGTGCATCCCACAAAGGAAAAATAAACAACAGAGTTTCCGCAAAATCCTTCAACGTTCAACGTCCTTTACTTAGCAGATAAACTGACTTACATGAGGAATTGACAGTACAGGAAAGCTCGTATAACTGACAGATAGGGATTATAAGGAGATTAGTACCTAGAATATGGCACACCTGGAGAAAGAGTAATCTTTCCAAACAAGCATAAACATGGGTACAATTTAAAAAACAACGAGATTAAGTCAATCTACTCAGACACAAGGGCAAGACAATTAAAGGATAATATAGGGTGACAGCTATTCAGAACTTTGGTAAACAAAAACTTATTCACAATACATATTAAACATACATATACAACGAAGATATCTCTAAGGCAACTGATTTGTATTTAAGTCTGTAATTATATCTTTGAGGTCATTCTTAAACATGTTACAAATGCAAGGGTCTAAATGAAACAGGCCACGATTTATATTAAAATTACCATGTGAATTAAGTTGTATTATAGCAGATTCTAAAAGTTTTCGTGATAAGACATCTTTTGACCTTGCAACTACTGAACTACCAATCCAATTTATTCGGTGGTTGTTTTCACTTAGATGAATGAATATTGCATGAGATACTTGCCCAGTTTTTACAGAATATTTATGCTGGATTAATCTTACTCATAAGCCCTTGCTCGACTGTCCAAGATAAAAAGAAGGGCAGTCCATACATGGAATTTTATATATTATGTTGTTGCTTTCCCTGGGGCCATTTTTTATTAACATTCCTTTTAGTGTGTTATTATAGGAAAAAACAAGGTTGACCTTAAAGGCTTTTAACAATGATTTAATGGTTTCAAATCCGTTAAAATAAGGTAAACTAAGAATGTTCTTACTCTGTGTTACTTACACTATAAAACTTTTTGTGGCCTTTATTATAACAAATATCTAATATATGTGAAGGATAACATAAATATTTCCCTATTTTTCGTATGTATTCAATTTCCTGATTCAAATATTGGGGACTGAAAATGTGCAATGCTCGTAAAAACATAGAAGAAAAAATTGATATTTGGATGTCAAGATGGTGTCCTGAATAGAAATGAACATAAGTTAAGTTGTCGGTTGGTTTCCTATTAATGCTGAATTTACATTGAAATGGTTCTCTATGTATCAAAACATCTAAGAAAGGTAGTCAATTGTCTTTTTCCAATTCTAGAGTAAACTTAATCGATGGTATCTGGTTATTTAATTTAGGGAGTAAATCATTTACATCAGTACCAGCAGGCAGAACATATCTATACCACTTTACAGGAATATAAATGATATTAGTAAGTAGGCGTTTTTTTTTTTCAAAAGAAATTCCATGTACAAGTTTGAGAGGATTGGGGATAAAGGGTTTCCCATTGCCATGCCAAATATTTGTTGGTAAAATTCACCATTGAATATAAACTTACAATCACAAATGCACAAACTAGTGAGTGAAATAACCATGTACCATCGATTAAGTTTACTCTAAAATTGGAAAAAGACAATTGCCTCCCTTTCTTAGATGTTTTGATACATCTAACACAGAGTAAGAACATTCTTAGTTTACCTTATTTTAACGGATTTGAAACCATTAAATCATTGTTAAAAGCCTTTAAGGTCAACCTTGTTTTTTCCTATAATAACACACTAAAAGGAATGTTAATAAAAAATGGCCACAGGGAAAGCAACAACATAATATATAAAATTCCATGTATGGACTGCCCTTCTTTTTATCTTGGACAGTCGAGCAAGGGCTTATGAGTAAGATTAAGCCAGCATAAATATTCTGTAAAAACTGGGCAAACATCTCATGCAATATTCATTCATCTAAGTGAAAACAACCACCGAATAAATTGGATTGGTAGTTCAGTAGTTGCAAGGTCAAAAGATGTCTTATCACGAAAACTTTTAGAATCTGCTATAATACAATTAACTTCACATTGTAATTTTAATATAAGTCGTGGCCTGTTTCATTTAGACCCTTGCATTTGTAACATGTTTAAGAATGACCTCAAAGATATAATTACAGACTTAAATACAAATCAGTTGCCTTAGAGATATCTTCGTTGTATATGTATGTTTAATATGTATTGTGAATATGTATTGTGAATAAGTTTTTGTTTACCAAAGTTCTGAATAGCTGTCACCCTATATTATCCTTTAATTGTCTTGCCCTTGTGTCTGAGTAGATTAACTTAATCTCTTTGTTTTTTTAAATTGTACCCATGTTTATGCTTGTTTGGAAAGGTTACTCTTTCTCCAGGTGTGCCGGATTCTAGGTACTAATCTCCTTATAATCCCTATCTGTCAGTTATACGAGCTTTCCTGTACTTTCAATTCCTCATATAAGTCAGTTTATCTGCTAAGTAAAGGACGTTGAATGTCGAAAGATCTTGCGGAAACCCCCATGTTTATTTTTCCTTCGTGTCTTATACATTTATTTATGGCTTTATGACGTTCCAAACTTTCGTGATTCAGTTATACATATGTAGGTGATAAGAGAGTCATGATTAAGATGGTATGGGCATGTGTTGAGGATGGATGATGATAAGAGAGTGAAGAGGGCTTGGGAGGAACCTGTTAGAGGAAGAAGATCAAGAGGGAGACAGAGAATTAGATGGCGAGATAAAGTGAAGGAAGATATGCAGAGAAGAGGTTTTGTGGAGGATGATGCCTTTAATAGAAGGCACTGGTGAAGGTGCATCAGGCAACCGACCCCTTAATGTAGGGGTCGGTTGCCTGATGCACCTTCACCAGTGCCTTCTATTAAAGGCATCATCCTCCACAAAACCTCTTCTCTCCATATCTTCCTTCACTTTATCTCGCCATCTAATTCTCTGTCTCCCTCTTGATCTTCTTCCTCTAACAGGTTCCTCCCAAGCCCTCTTCACTCTCTTATCATCATCCATCCTCAACACATGCCCATACCATCTTAATCATGACTCTCTTATCACCTCTGTTATTTTTACTAAGCCTGTCCTTCTTCTCATTTCATCATTTTCCAATCTCCCAAGCAGCGATATTCCCATAATCCACCTCATCATTCTCATCTCTGTTCTCTCAAGCTTTACTTCCTCCTCCCTACATTAACACTGATCTTATCACTGTGTTATATATCTCTTGACTTTTAGCTTGATTGGCCTTTTCTAATCACATACCACTCCAGCTACCTCTCTCCACTTCCCCCATGCAGCTTTTATTCTAATGTCAACTTCAGCCTCACATCTTCCCTCTTGACTTAAAGTAGATCCTAAGTATTTAAGTTTTCTGCCTATTTTATAATCAAGCCTCTTCTTTCTTGTATTACTATTCTGTTGCTATCTTTCCTACTGCTCAGCAAAACCTCTGTTTTATTCACATTCACCCTCAAGCCACCCTTCTCTAAAGACTCCTGCCACTCTCCAACCCTTTTCTGTAGGTCCTCCTCATTTTCGGCAGTAATCACCAGATCATTAGCGTACAACAACTCCCACAACTTTTCATTCCTGATCTCTTCACTCAACACATCCATGACCAGCACAAACAAAAATGGGGTTAATGTTGACCTCTGGTGTAATTCAACACTAACTTCAAAGTTTTCTGTTTCCCAAACTGCTGTTATGACTTTTGTACACGTTCTTTTAATTATCATCTCGCCCAGCCTAACCAACTTTTCTTGGACTTTCCTTTTCCTCAAACACCCAAACATCACTAATCTTGGGATTCTATCATATGCTTTCTCTAGGTCTTTAAATGCACAATAGAGCTCCTGGTTTCCCTCTATCCTCTTTTCCTGTAGCTGTCTTATTATGAAGATGGCATCCACCACCCCTCTTCCTCTCATGAATCCATTTTCCCAATCTTTACAATCTCTCTTAATCTCTCATCCAGTATTCTCTCTAAAACTTTCAATCCATGCTGTGTCAGTTTAATTCCCCTGTAGTTACCACAATCCATGACAACTCCCTTCTGCTTGTATATACATATATACCATTAGACTCTCCTCCCAGTCCCTTTGTATTACTTCCTTTTCACATATAGCTTTTAATAAATCCAGCATCCATTTCTCCCCCTCTGTACTTAGTAGTTTGATCATTTCAATTTGGAACTCCGATGGTCCTGGTGATTTAGCATTCTTCATTTTCCTTAATGCTCTCTTCACTTCGGTATCCTGTATCTCCATCACTGGTCCCTCCACACTCTGTGCTCCGTCCATCTCCTCTCTCTCATTTTCAGTATTTAACAGTTGTTCAAAATACTCTCACCATCTTTTCTTAATGTCTTCATCCCCATACAATATATTTCTATTACTATCCTTGATGACACCCAATTTACCCAATTTACCCACATCCTGTCTCTGCCTTTTCCTCAAGTTTGAAATCTTATAGGTATCCTTTTCTCCTTCTCTTGTTCCTAGTCTTTGATTCAACTGCTCTGCTTCCCTTCCAATAGCCATACCTACCCTCCTTCTAGCCTCTCTTTCCTCTTCTCTGAAGCTTACCTCTGCACCCTGTGCCTGCCTTACTTTCTAGTCCTTGAATGCTTTTGATTTTCTTTTAATTGATTCTTGCACCTCTCCATTCCACCACCACTTTTCTCCTCTCGACACTGCATATCCACTGGTTCTTTCCACCAGTTCTTCTGCTTCCCTCACAGATATTTCTCTCATGTCTGCTCAGATATTTTTCACTGTTACCCTGTCCAAATTCTATGTTCCCCCTTTCCAGACATCTCTCTCTCACAGTCCTTCTATAATTGCTCCCCCTTTTCTTTTTTAAGGTCCAAAATCTTAATTCTAGATCTTCTCTTTCTCTTCTTGGGTTTCCTACAACTCATTGTTAAATCGATCGCCACCAACCTATGCTGTTTAACGCACTTCTCCCAAGATCACTTTGTAGTCTGTCACGCTGCTTTTGTCAGTTCCTCTAACAAGGATGTAATCTATTTGGCTCTGCACTCCTCCACATTCATAACTTATTAAGTACATTTCTAACTTTTGAAAACATGTGTTCATACAGGCCAATTCAAAACTCTGAGCCATCTCCAATGAATAATCCCCATCTTCATTCTGATTCCAAACCCATGGCCTCCGTGTGGCTCTACATACCCATTTCTTCTCTTTCCCACCCTGCCATTCATATCAGCTCTTATTATTAGTTTCTCCTCCTCTTTCACTGTTCTAATGGCAGCCTCAAACTCTTGTCTAAATAATTCTTTCTCTTGCTCTTGACGCCCCATCTGAGGAGTGTATGCTGATATTTTCTTTACTACCTTGTCCCCTATTATTATTGGAATCTTTAAAAGCCTATCATTTATTCTCTTTACTTCTACCACTTTTTCCTTCCAATTGTTATTTACTATAATTCCAACTCCATTTCTTCCCTTTCGTGACCTGCGGTAATGTAGCTTATACCCATTTCTTATCGCTCTAGTTCCACTCTCTTTCCACCTAGTCTCCTGCACACACAAGAAATCTATCCTCCTCCTCTCCATCACATCTACTATCTCCCTCACTTTTCTTGTTAGAATACCTACGTTCTACCCTTTCACTAACTTGTTTGGCTGCAGTTATGAACCCTGCGGTACCCCTCGCCCATTTATCATACCAGTAGGGGGATTCAGACGCTCGTCGCTTACAGGGGACGCCCTAGCCGCACTCATATTCCTTCAAACATCAGGCATGGTTTATTTTTTGGCAAAGGGTTTTTTTTGACCGCATGCCCTTGCTGTCATCAACCACAGTTATTGGTAGTGGGCCCAGCCTTTTACTAAAAAGTCCACCTGTAAGGCAGCAGTTTTCACAGTTATTGGCAGTGGGCCTCGCCTTTTGCTAAAATGTATGACTGCAAGGCAGCAGGTTGTCCTTTTAGTCGCCTTTTACGATCCGCAGAACCTACGGTGGTAGTATTCTTACACCCCTTCCCCAGGGTACTTACAGAGTGCAGATGTATTCATTCTTAAAGGTAGCTACCTACATGCAAACACACACACGCATTATATATATTATATATATATATATATATATATTATATATATATATATATATATGATATATATAATTTTATATTCTTCATGAACAAAAATCGAGAACCTCTTTACTAGGCGAAGAGTATCATAGAGCAAAATTTGATTACACGTGAGTCTACATATTTGTAAATGTGAACATGCACAGAAACACTCCCACACACACACACACACACACACACACACATATATATATATATATATTATATATCATATATATATATAATGTGTGTGTGTGTGTGTGTGTGGGAGTGTTTCTGTGCATGTTCACATTTACAAATATGTAGACTCACGTGTAATCAAATTTTGCTCTATGATACTCTTCGCCTAGTAAAGAGGTTCTCGATTTTTGTTCATATAGAAAATGAAATCACAATATTCGCATCCTTCTCTGATGAACGCTTAGCTATTTGACAATTGTCGATTAAAAATGTATTTTGTTTTAATGAAAACTGTGTTCAGCTAAAAATCTGATAACAATTATATAGGTTCGTATAAATGAATTTGAGTGGCTCCCAGACAAACTCATTATGATAATTATAAAAGTTTTACGCTTCCATTTTATAATGATGTTGTCAATATGACGGAGTTGTGGGTGTGCGCATAAAGGCATCTCTGCCAACATTGAGCGTGCATTCTTTGTTATAATTGAACAAGCATATCACAGAAAATGGGTCACAGTCTTCCCTTTTATGTTGTTTCAGCATTATTTCACATCATTAAAAAGCATCAGATGCTTTTACATAATCTGTTTCAACGTAACTCATTTTCATGTTTTACAATACTTCCAGTATAAAATTAGCTTGGTTACTGATATTGGTTATAATCATTCCGATGACGTTTTGAACATTATTTTCTTTTAAGGGAGAAGTATTCGAGAATTATGATTAAATATTTTTAGAAAAATGTCACGCGAACATCATTTCATTTTAAAGAAAGTTCCATTTGAGAACTACAGTTATAATTAAGTGGTATTAGGAATACTGGGTGAAAATGATAACGGCACGAAGTTCCGAGTCAAAACTTAATTTCCTAGTATGACAGATTTGCTCGTATTACTATTCAGAATTTAAAATTCAAACCGAGACCCAGTGCAGCAATCTGGTCTCTGGATAGGAGTGTACTCTTAATATTCTTAACATTCTTAGTCTGGTATTTATTTTTGATTAATCGTTATGCGTATGTAGAGGTCTCAGGGACAGATAGCGTCGTGTCCTTACTGAGCAATGAATGAAAAAAAAAAAAGTTAGCATAATCGCAAGTAGAATGAGGACCAAACCTCCGTCGTAGAAACGCAGTCTTTGGAATATTGCGTTGTACACTTTAACAACTCAGTCTTTACTAGTTTAAAGGTTTTTAAATAAGTAAATATGAAGTCTCTGTATCATACTCTCGATGGTATTTTTACGCACCCGGAGTTGGATAATGACATAAGGCCGGGAACTTTATTCCAGATTCCAGAATACTTGGTTAGAATGGGAATGGTAACGCCTTCAGGAGTCACTTTTTTTTAAGGGAAGACGTATCAGGTTGGTGAAAATGCATAATGGAAAATGGAGGCTCAGGAGGAATGAGGAGAATGGGATCAAGAAAGGAAAGTCGTTGCATTCCTTAAGGGCAGTGTGAGAAGGGGAGTCTGTCAAGAGAGAGCTGTTGTTCTAGCAACTATTAACTGCTGATACCCTTTTGTTCAGGTAAATAAGGTAGCTTTGTAGGTTTTCAACACGATTCAATAGATGAAGGATAATCGAGGTACTGACTGTTATCCAGTTTTGGTTTAGAGCCACAATCACGTAGAGGAAACAGCTGTTTACTGAAATATATATATAATATCATATATATATATATGTATATATATATATATCTATATCTATATATATAAGCGAATTCCACAGAAAATGATAGTCAGAAATCCAAGCGCTTTCGTCTTTACTCAGACATTGTCAAGGAGTTAATGAGGTACAATTGGAGAGAGAGGTCTCAGGTACAACACAAGATCAAGAATACCAGATGGTTAATTGTCAAAAGGGTAAAAATTAAAAGAGATAATCCAGGATTATCGGATATCACACGGTCACAAACCTAAACCCTAACCGAAATTACAAAGTTTCTTTACAGTCCAAAACATGTAAAAACTGAATATATTAATTTTGTTGCTTATATTTATCTACAACTTTTTTCATTATGAAAGCATCAAGTTTAAATAAACCAAGACTTAAATTTAGAACATTTCTATCATTTTCCTGTGGTATTCGCTTATTTATGAAGTCACGTGCATCTACTGTGATTTTTTAAGCATATATATATATATATATATATACTATATATATATATATATATATATATATATATATATATATATATATATATACATATATGGAATATTTTTTCTTCTCTTTATGGGTTGCCACACATCCTTTAATTGTTGGATTAAGGATAAGCCCCCACTCACACACACACACACACACACACACACACACACACACACACACACACATATATATATATATATATATATATATATATATATAATATATACATATATATATATATATAATATATAATTTATATATATATATATATATATATATATGTATATATTATTTATATATTATATATATATTTGATATATATATATTATATATCTAATATATATATATATGTATGTATGTATGTATGTATGTATGTGTGTGTGTGTGTGTAAAAGATATTCCCTTGAGCCCAGCAATTTCCAGAATTCATGGACCATTTGACCAAAATAGAAAGCGAGAACAAACAGACGCGAACGTCACCAAGGAACAAGGAAATAACCGCTACAGTTCACGAAGAGTGACGAGAAATATTAGCGTCGAATAATGATTTCCTTCTCGGAATTATAATTATTCCAGAGCTCCTCTTTTGTTGACTGTAAGCTGATGCGGTCTCTGTATTCCCCAAGAGAAATCTCGGGTTGCCACAAACACTATGCTCCTGTATATGACTCTCTCTCTCTCTCTCTCTCTCTCTCTCTCTCTCTCTCTCTCTAATACACACACACACACGCTAGTCAGTATTTTTCTTGTGCTCTTCATTTTCCTCTTACTTTTAGTAATTGCAGTTTTCCTCATATTCCAAATGTTAATGTGCTGGTGGTTATGTTTGCACGATGCCTTTCGTGAGGTACACAGGGAATTTTGAAAAACAAATTTTCCGATGTTCCTGTAAGAAAAACCATTTTTATAAGCTGATTTTTGAGAAGGAGAACAATTTTGTTTTCCCGGAAGAACGGAATATATTGCCAGAATAAAATCCTAGAAGGAATAATAGTCTTAAAGAGGCAGTGTGAGTACTTTTCCGGCTTTTCTATTTGTGAGTTACGGGGCTGCCGTGAAAGTGGAGCCATGGCCGCTCTTGCAGTGTGTTGTTTTTAATATATCTGTTGGCGATTTTTCTTGATAAAACTTTGTTTTTGAAAGAGCAAGCTCACTGAATATGCTGTTGTGAATATATGCGGCAGGGATTTTTGTCTTGATAAAAAAAAAAAGGTTATTTAAATAAGTACTCACTTTTTCGAGGTGAGGTGAGGCGATCATTATTCTTGCTTTTCTTCACAAAAACAATTTTTTTTTTTTTTTTTTTTTTTTTTTTTTTGTTTTTTAAACTGCAGTCTTCAGAGAGCTTTTGCCATTTCTCTAGCTAATCATTCTGAACGCTCGACAAGTAGCTTTTCACGTCAGTAAATGGCATCATATCTAGTGTTCAGAGATACTTTCCCTTTTCCAGGAATTTTAGCCAATAAATTTCAAACATGACCTCTCTGCGTCTTACATTCATTTAATAAAGAAAAACTAATGAGTAAGCAACGATGTCCCTTAGCGTTTGGCTCAAGCCTTGGAATTCTCTTCCTCCTTCGGTTTTCCTTGCCTCGTATAACCTCCCTTTCTATATGGGAAGTCTATCGCTTCTGATTTCTTTTACCTGCTATCTCATTTTCGGGCCTGGCTAGATGCCGACATAGTGTTGCCTTCAAGGTGGTCAATGCGTTGTTGTGTTGACGTGTTTTAATGGCGTCCGCGGAGATTGCCAAGGAATGAAATGAACCTGAAACGACGATGACCAAGTAACTACTATAGTTGACATTCTAACTCCGATATTCATTGTAGACCAGATTATTTCAGATGTATATAATGCAAGTATACATACTATTGTATGATCTGTGTAAGAGTAGTGCAATCATCCTGTCACCCTTATGGGCGATGATCCCCGCTTCCATATGGACAGGATGTAGGGGTATGAACTGCTTTGACACTATTTATACATATTTCCCATTGAATATGAATGTGACAGTTTAGTTAATGTTTAACATTTTTGGTACTACTTTCGGCCTTTGATTTTTTAGTTGCGGTTTATAAATTTTATGAAGATCAACTATTGTTTTTCATATGTTTTAGTTTTATTTCTGTATAAACTTAGTTAACCAGTTATGTTTATTAATACATCTGTTAATCATTACTCTTCCGTAACCGTACTTTATATATCATAGTGGTGTTCATATCCTCCTCGTATGGGTCTTCCATCTGCCTAGTATAGGTATAATAGATTCACAGCCATCTTTTGAACCGTTTCTTACGTAACGAAAACCTTAATTTTGAACTGACCCCTTAATTCTTCTATATAATTAAATTCCTCCAACGACCGGAGAAAAGAGATAACATTCGGTAGGCCGGCGGAGCAAAACCTTAGCGGTCAGTTCAAGCTCAATTAGAGGCCCTTATGAGATGCCAGAAAGATGAAAAAGTTGTTGTTTCCATAATGATGGACTCATAAGGTTTTCTCTCGTTGATGCCGAAATTCAATCAGAAATGAGAAACTGGACTGGACTCTTCTTACAAGTCTATAGACTGGTACATCTGATTTCCAACAAATTGTGAGTAGTGCTCGTAAACGATCTTGGGGTCAGGTGTTAAGAAAGCTATTCTATACTCTCCAGAATGCAGATTCAAAAATGGTATGAGCATGGAGAAAACTTGAGTTCTGAAAGGGAGTGAGTGCATATTCTGAAAAGGAAAATAAAGCGAAAAATTATCATGAAATCAGAAGATAGAAAGAACGGAAAAGACTGAAATGGTTTTGTGGCCAACATTTACAGAGAGACATTCTGAGGGAAGAGAAAGAAGTAAGCAGAGAACAGATGAGTCACTGAGAGTCCAATCGATTGGGAGAATAGAATGTTGACATAAGAACAGGTGTAGAGTTGCATGACGCGAAAATATTGAGAACGGCTATTTATTACAGTATGGTAGTAAAGGTGACTGTTAATAATAAAAGAGAGCGAGCGTTGCATAGTTTGAAGGAAGGACACAGCAAGTGGTGGTCCCGGAGTGTTTTCGCGAGAGTAACCGAGTGGCTGAATAAGGCGCGAAAGTGTACTCATTGGTTTTCAGGTCTGGAGAGTTGGGGAGGGCCGTCATGTCCCTCCGTCCCGAAGGTTGCAAGAACCCCTGACCACCTCGAGGGTTCCTAATATTTCAACTCTTAAAACCCCTGCCTTCTTCAGTGTTTCCTGCTTTATTTGACCCGCCTTTTTTTCAAAATGAACGTTTTAGCATATTTAAACAAATAAAATGTCGGTAGTTAATGCTGATGGTGACATGAGATCACGTTCTTCGTGCAAAAGAACAGTCATTGTGGGGCGGACCGCTAAATTTGGCCCCCTTTTAATTTAATCTTGTTCAGACCCGATGAAATATAACTGAACACAAAGAAGTGGGAAGAAAAACGAGAATAGGGAAAGACCCTGAATGAAGCGATAGAATTTTCTGGGAAATAGACTGGAATTTTATGAAGGGAAACCTGGAAAGGACTCATTATTCGGTAATGCAAATCCTTCGTATTTTGGTTTTCAACTGAAAGGAAGACCTTGAATACTCCGACTCCACTTCCTGGAAAAGCTAAGCCTCTGTAGATCAAGCGCATAACTTGTTTCTATTTATACAGCTGTAATAACTCTTATTCCGAGAAATCCTTCGAGGTCTTGAGTCAGTCTCCGTCGCGGCCTTTCTTATCTCGGACACAATAGTTTTAAGCGATTTCTGGGAAAGGCTCAGAGTCAGAGAAAGCTCTAATGTGCTACTGAAGCCTTGAATGGCTGAGGAATCTACTGGCTTCTTGGCGATGGCGCTCACTGGTTGCTGCCTCTAATTCTGGTCAGGGCGCTGGAATATGTACGAGAGCAGTTGGCCCTCTTCATTTGATTTTTTTTCCTTTATTTATTTTTTTTTCTTTTTTTGTCATTGTCAATATTTCTTTTTTTTTTATATTGCATGAATTTATATGAATTATATATAAATGTAATATTTGTTGGTGAACTAGATCAGTTTTGTATATTGTTATTATTTTATTATTTTTTTTATTTTACTAAATTTTTATTTTCTATTTATTTATTTATTTATTTATTTTTTTTTTTTGCAGTCGTTTTAGGAGATTGAAACTGTCATATGTACTAAATATTCCAAAGAGAGGGTTTAGGAAATAGAACTGCAGACAAGAAAAGCATTGTTTATGCGGTTTATAGGTTTAGTATAATATATTTTACAATTGTAGGTAAATTTCCGTATGCTGAATTTATTTCCTCGACAGACGAGTAAGCGAATGTACCGACAAGTATCGTTTCTCAAACAGAGCGGAGCTGTTTATTGCTTTGAGAGTTTCTGTGTATTTCGTCTTCTTTAAGTTTCCGTAAAAGATGATTGTCATTGGAATTGTAAGGAGCTGTTTAAGCATTTAGTACAAATAAAAGTTATTTCTGTTTTTAAAATAAATATAGATATTATAATATATCCAAAAGACTTAGGCATCGTATATATACACCAGAATCCTATCAGATTTGACGCTTTAACCAAAAACACATGCATACATTCACACACTCATATACGACAATCATCGGGCCAGAGCTGTTCCTTTATCACATCATCACTATAAAAGAAAAACCAGAATTGATTTCATCTTGTCTATAAATAACGCTTTGGCTGAGTATCGTTCCGCGTGTCGTAACTTAACGGTAGTGAACCTGTTACTGAAAACGGTTTATGGTTGTCTTTTCTAATGGCATCTATATTAAAAACAAAAAAAAAGAAAAATCTTCATAAAGTCCTCCTTTATTACTTGTAATTCGTCTTGGGCCAGTCCCTGTGCTCCAGAACAAGGTGTTAGTGTCGTGTGAGCAACCATAAAAGAGTTCCACGGGGCCGCAGTTTACCTTTAAGCCTGAAAAAATCATCGAGTGCAACAGGACACTCCGGCCATTTGCCATTCGTGGGGTCCCACGGGGGGACGCTGAAATCGCCACCAAGGCTGTCGAAAAGGAACGGGGGCGGGGGTGGGATGGGGTGGGAGGGATGTAGTTCAAATGACAGGGGGGTTGCTATGGGGTTCAACTTGTTGGAGGTTTCATTATTGAAGCATACATGTGCCGTAAGAGAAATATTCCGTCTATTTTCTGCTGCTGTGCATTGCTAACGTGCTCCGTCCGGCCGTGATTTTTTTCTTCCCTTTTTGACCCTTTTTTTACAGACGGTCGTGCTATTACCATCCATTTTTCGCAAATGCTGCTGGCCTTGGGCATTCAGGAACGGCCGGGTTTTTTCGCCCTAAATGGATTTTCTTTTTATGCTATGCCACGTTTCAGCTGTCTGGAATGGTTACTGTTTTAGATGAATATGGAAATTAGGAGGTAGTTTTCCTATGTATTATTATTATTTTATCATTGAAGACTACTTTAATGCATTTGTTATTCATTCTTTTGTTGTTATCATTATTATTATTAGAGCCTCTGAATCCAGTACAGTTAAGAAGGTCTGATATGCCACTGGCATTATTCTGAAAGTGAATACATTACCTTTTGAAGATAAGTTTTCCTGAATATATTAGTTTCTGATAACGGACTAGACTTCCAAAAATTAGGGCAATTTTTTCTTCTTTTTACAAAGATAAAATGTTGCCATATATGAGTTCAGTGGTGATGCGTAAGATTGTTTACTTTAAGTAACTCGTTAGTTACACCACTGGTCATTGCACACAGCAGCAAATTTAGATATTGCTCGATTTGGTCTTTTCATGGATGGGTCAGCGCCCATAAATGCTTGGCAGTGAAATAGGCGAATTAAGTTTAACACCGTCGGGGTTGAATAGGATTGTTATCCACAAACGATTGGCGGCTTGGACCATATGTGTAGCTAGCAACATCATCTCAACCAGCTAATGCTTATGAATTTGTCACTGACCTTCGGAGTCTGGTATGTTCGGCAGTGGGTCGCACTGAGGTCCAGGACGCTAAGAGTTTTAACCCATCCATTTTTTATGGATTTATTTCTATGTATTTTTTCACATGGGTGTGTTTCTCCCAATCTTCTTCGCTTTGCTCTTTTGTTCATGTGGCCACTGTGATGTCTGGAAGGTTTCCGTTCTGGTAATGACATTGTGAATTGTTTTACTGGAAGGTTTGTACTGAATGATGATGATTACCATTAGTAAAGCTTTGCTACTATCGCGTAAAATAGACGGCGTCAATTTAAACTTACTAACAGGAATAATTACTTGAAGATACAACCATGATCATTATTATTATTGCCAGTATTGTTATGATTTAATACGGCAGATCTGTGTTAGCAGCCCGTTCAGTGGAGAATATCTTCTTCATTATCCAAGTGGCATCTCTTCAGTGACCACATTTTCATCTAGAGACTTTGTCTTTTTATGGTAAAATGGGAACACGGGCCTCTTTGCTTTTAGGCGAAATGTTGTGTGGGTGAAGTGTCAGTTGCACCTGTCAGAATCGTTGACTGGTTATATTTCAGTTATTCCTCTCGCAAGCTCATGTCAGATCGTTTCTGGTCTGTCATACAATAGGGGAGAAATTTATTTCCCCCTCCCCGCAAAAATTGGACAAAGTTTTAAAACTGTTTTTTTCTACATTTAACAGGGTAATTGTCTTTATAGCGTGCGATTTGGTTCAGTGCTGCTTTTCATAATCCTATTTAGTTTTAGTTATTTTCGAATTGTATATAGGGTGTCGAAGACCGCCTTTATTGTTATAAACAAAAGAAGTAAAGTACATCCCCTCAGAATAAAAAAAAATATATATATTTTCGGGGAGACTCGGAAAGTAAATATCGTATTACACAGCGTGTTAAAATGGGTTTATGAATTAGACATTCATTATTATTATTATTATTATTATTAATTATTATTATTATTATTATTATTATTATTTATAATGTGCACGTTATAGAATAGGCATAATTCCCGGCATTTACTCAGCAAGCTTTCCCATACAGTAGTCCAAATTTTGATGTTGTTATTATTGTTATTAGTAGTAGTGGTGGTAGTAGTAGTAGCGATAATGTAGACTACATATATTTTTGTAGAACAATCCGAGAATTATGAATCTGTCCAGCAGACTAACGAAGGATAAAATTCCTATTTTTGAAAAGGAGAGAGCCATGTAAAAAAGTAAAAACCGAATACACACAATTGAGAAGCTAAAGTAAAGCAGTCAATCAATGCTAAGTTAAAAAACTTGATATATTGTATTTTCGACATAAAGGGAAACATTCATTGGAATAGACCATTGTTGAGTGTTTTTTTAATCTTTATATAATGATCTCAATCAAGGTATTATTTCAAGGTTTTCTTTTGAAGTCCCGATGAAAACGATCGACTTTTTCAAATATTACTCGGCTTCAATTGGAGCACAAAAATCCCCAAATATAGGGGACTTGTGAATAAGACCTTTTTTTATCTATTGCCAATTTATTTCCAAATCGTCCCAAAACGGCAACAACATTTGTTATTTTGTTGTAACATTATTTTTCTCAAACTTGACTTTTATCTTAATTATGTTTTGCCTAGGCATCGGTAATTTTATGATACTAAAAGAGAAAGGTAGAATGCTTCTGGAAAAGTGTTCTAAATATATACTATATATATATATATATATATATATATATATATATATATATATATATATATATCTATATATATACACACACATATATGATATGTATGTACCATATATATATTATATATATATATATATATAACATAATATATACTACATCTATATACATAAAATTAAATATATATATACATAAATATACATATACATATATACATATACATATACATATATTTATATACAAATAACCATTCAGGAAACCGAAGACAACCACATCAGAAGGAAGAACATTTATTAGAAACGTTTCGCACATACAATGTGCATCTTCAGTCTGTTGAGATATAAAAAAAACATACATATTAACATTAAATAAAAGCAAGATTCTTAATATAACGAGTAAAAATTAACACAAGACTAAAATTAACTTAGAATTTACAGAAACGATGACAAGTAAAACCAAGAAGTAAAAAGTACAAATAAAAAAATACCAAAGCGCAACCAACCGTTAGTTGAGAAGGAAGGAGGTAGAATGACTAGACTTGGGCAAGAAGTCAAAGAGTTGACTATGCCAGATAAAGCGGAGTAGATGAAACTCCACTATTCAATGAGGGAACAAGACGTTTAATGTCTAATGACTCTAGAGTAGTTAAGTAATCATAGTCTTTAACTGAATCTAAAAAATAGAGAAGTGTTGTTTCTTCACCTCTATCTTACAACTGATACGGGATTTTTTAAGTTTTGAGTGTTCAGGGCTACTTAATTTTTGACCCGTCCTATAACTAAAGCCTGTATGACTACAGTATCGCTTTTTATGCTTTTACTTTTTGCTGTCTGAGCTTGTAAATTTTAATTGCATTGTATTTGCTAATAATGTATTTTTTTTCCTTTTACTTTTCACAGACTGATGATGTACTGAGTCATTAGTGCGAAACGTTTTTTGTTAATAAATTTGGCCTTTTATCATTTGTATCATGGAATCTCCTGAAGTCTATAAATCTTGCTGACTGGAATATTATTTACTATATTTTTTAAAATTATTATTTATATATATTATATAAATATATAATAATATATATATAATATGTTTAGTATATTATATGTATTATTATATATATATATATAATATACATATGTATTTTTTTTTTTAACACATATTTATACATATATATATACACACACATATATATAATAATAATAATAATAATAATAATAATGATAATGATAATAATATACTAATAATACTTCAGGGGGTACCATGATACATCTAGTAGAAAGCCATTATTTATTATCAAAAATGTTTCGCACATAAACCCCGGTGCATTATTAGTCTGTGAACAATAAAATTAATTACATTATAAAAAGGAATTCACAAAATTACTAGCTAATTGAAAATTAATGGTTCAAAAATCAAAGTAGAAGTTAAAAGGTAAAAATTTCAAAACTCTGTAAGAATAGAGAGAGAACCAAGACACCAACCATCCAAGGCTAAAGACGAAGAAGGAATGGCGAAACCTGACATCCCAAACAAAAAGTCAGTTATGCCAATACAGAGGTGAAGCCGTGGTGTTATTGTTCAAAGAGGGAACTCAGGGTATGTGAATTTATTACAACATTAGATCTCATGAAGGACTGCAAGCGATCTTTACAACTGAAAAGTGAACCTAACTTGCATGAATTAATAGAAATGAGTTTTAATTGAAGACAAAGAATTTCTTATTCAATGATCTGTGTAAGTCTGCTTGAGAATTTAGTATCAAACACAAAAGGGATGGAAGTGAAAAGCAGTTTCATAGGAATCTCAAAGTTGGGTAAAGGTGGTTTTAGAAATTTGGTTAATAGTTTATTGATAATTCTTATGACTATTTCTTTGGGATAGGAATTTTTTGAAAAAACTTATTAATAATTCTATTTCATTATTGAAAGTTGGCCAACTGGATGAGTATTTTAATTCTATGGACAAGAGTATGAATAGTGTTAAATTTAAAGGTTCTTTGGCATGAATTGTAATAGTTATTGGCTAATCTTGTATAGGTCTTTTTTCTATAGACAGCTGTGGTGAATTCAGAATGGCTTCTTGTAATATTAATATCAAGAAGTGGCAAACTGTCCCTGCTCTCAACCTCCATCGTAAACAGAATATTTGGGTGTTGTTGATTAATATATCCCAGAAACTGTGTGCATATCCAAGGGTACTTAAAAAGAGCAAAAGTGTCGTCTACATATCACCTGTGGTATGCTGGTTTAAAAGAAGATTCACATTTATTGAAAAAATTTCTTTCTAAGTCAGACATAAATATAATTTTGCGAATAGAGTTGCTGGTTAAAAGCAAACATGGAGTCTTGCACAGCAAGCTCCAGAAATTGTTTAAAAATAGCCCTATTGAAACCATAGAACAGAGTATCATTGCTGATAAAAGAGGTGTTTAAAATATTATCAACAGTTTCGTTTAATGGTACTACATTAGTGGGAAGGGATTCAACATCGTAACTAACAATGAGATAGTCACCATCCTGGTTGATAATTTGTTGTTGAAATTTGTACCCATTTTTTAATGTATATTCATTAATACTAAATTCAGAGAGTAAATACTTGGAGATCGAGAACGATGGGGTATTGTAGGCGGTCATAATGGATCTAACAGGGGTATTTGGTTTATGTATTTTTGGTAATCCATATACGATACTAAAGGATGAACCAGTAACAAAAAGTTTTTGATAGGTAGCATCATCTATAATATTATCATTTTTTTATTTTTCTTAGGAATCGATTAATTCTATCTTCTCGTTTATATTTATATACCAGAAAGTTAGGCTCACCATGGGATTGGAATTTGCTAGTGTCAGTTAAAATGTTTTCATTTTTCCAGTTTCTGGAATATATTAATCAATAACACCCAAATATTCAGTTTACGATGGAAGTTGAGAGCAGATACAGTTTGCCATTTCTTGGTATTAATATTACAAGAAGCAATTCTGAATTCACCACAGCTGTCTATAGAAAAGACCTATACAGGATTAGCCAACAACCATTACAGTTCATGCCAAAGAACCTTTAAATTAAAAACTATTTATACTCTTGTCCATAGAATTAAAATACTCATCAAGTTGGCCAACTTTCAATAAGGAAATAGAATTTTTAATGAGTTTTTTTTTTCAGAAAAATTCCTATCCCAAAGACATAGTCATTAGAATTACCAGTAAACTAATAACCAAATTTCTCCAACCACCTTTACCCAACTTTCATGTTCGTAAGAAACTGCTTTTTGCTTCCATCCCTATTGTGTTTGATACTAAATTCTCAAGCAGACTTACACAGATCATTGAACAAGAAATTCTTTGTCTTCAATTAAAACTCATTTCTAATAATTCATGCAAGATATGTTCACTTTTCAGCTGTAAAGATCGCTTACAGTCCTTAATGAGATCTAATGTTATATAGAAATTCACATGCCCTGGATGTCCGGGCTCCTACTTCGGATCTACTCGTAGGCTATTGCAAGCGAAATATTGCAGCCACATGGGTTTCAGTTTTCTTACAGGCCAGAGTTTTGTAACATTAAAAATCATGCTGCAATATGCAAATAGAGGTCTTGAAACAGCACTTCTCTATTATTGGATATAAAAAGGACCCAGATCATCTAACTACCCTGGAGTCATTACTTATTAAAAGGCTAGTTCCCTCTTTAAACGATAACACCACGGCTTCACCTCTGTATTTGACATAACTGGCTTTTTGTTTGGGACGTCCCGTCGTCGTCAGGTTTTGCCATTCCTTCTTCGTCTTTAGCCTTGGATGGTTGGTGTCTTAGTTCTCTCTCTATTCTTACAGTGTTTTAAAATTTTTACCTTTTAACTTCTCCTTAGCTTTTTAAACCATTAATTTTTAATTTGCTAGTAATTTTGTGAATTCCTTTTTATAATGCAATTACTTTTATTGTTCACAGACTGATGATGCACTAGGTTTCGTGTGCGAAATATTTTTGATAATTGATTATGGCTTTCTACTAGATGTATCATGGTACCCCCTGAAGTATTGTTATCTTCACTGACTGAAAATTCTATAATATATATTATATATATATATATATATATATATATATATATATATATATATATATATATATATGTATGTATGTATGTATGTATGTATGTATAGTATATGTATGCTATGTATGTAGTATGTATGTGTTATATATAATGTATGTATGTATGTATATATATTATGTATGCATATATATCCCAAGTACAAAACACCTATAAACAGTTTGGGTTAAAGCCAAGGATTATATTTCAGTTGACTGACTCCCACCCTTATCGTGTAGTAAATGACAGAAGTTACATTGGGGAAATATATGGTGGGATATATGCCCTTAGGTGATTCCTGGGGTCACTGTCAATCCACTGAAATATAGTCCTTAGCTTTAAACCAAAGTGTTTTAATGGGTCGTTTATACTTTAGACGTATCCTGCTTTAACAGTAGAATTTATTTACATTTATACGTATCATATAAATAAAAATGTAAATTTTCGTTTGTTCAAAATCTTAAATCTCTGAAAGTTCTCCACCGATTGCTTTGAAATGTTGTCACAATATTGCATTTGAATACACACGTGTTTTCATCTTACCTCCCCCACCCCCTCCAAAGGGGGAGGGTGTGAGAAGGGATTCCCTGAAATGGAGCTGGTTCAGCACGTGAAACGGGGCTGGTTATACCCGTAGACTTAGTTACTTTACGAATTTATCATACATAATTTCTGTATACATATGACTTATCAGTTGGAAAAGAATACTATAGGATAAACATCAATGACATCAAAGAGGGTGGAGTTTGAGAAGGGGGTTGACAGAGAGAGAATGAGAGGGAGAGGAATTGAGAGAGAGTAGACGGGGTGTTAGGGAGAAGAAAGAGGAAAAAAGACGAGGAGGGATAGAGAGAGAGAGAGAGAGAGAGTTGGTATTGTTGGAGAGAGAAAGAGAGAGTAAGAAAAAGGAGAGAGAGAGAGAGAGAGTTGGTGTTGTTGGAGAGAGAAAAAGAGAGTAAGAGAAAGGAGTGAGAGAGAGAGAGAGAGTAGAGGGGGTGTTAGGTAGGAGAAAGATGGAAAAAGTGAGTGAGTGAGAGAGAGAGAGAGAGAGACAGACAGACAGACAGACAGACAGAGACAGAGAAGAGTGGTTGTTTGGGAGGAGAGAGGAGAGTTAGTATTAGTGAGAAGAAAGAGGGAAAGAGATAGTAATTGTTGGAGAGAGAAAGGAGCGAGAGGGAGAGGAAGAGAGAGAGAGTAGAGGGGTGCTACTATGAGATTCAGGGCCTCTGTAACACGTTTTTTTCGCAATAACATTTTATCTATGCATTTCATAAATATAACGCTTATTCAGAATACACATTATATCAACACATAAATTTTGACTGTATTCTGCATTACGTAGGTTGAAAAAATTTGGTACTTATAATGTAAAAGTGACTTTTTTTTGAAGACGGGCCAACTTACTCAGAGAAAAGGTTTCGAACGCACTCGTTACGTAACTTATGACAGCATTTCTTCCCTCCTTCTCGATGGATGATTGGCTATACGTAACGAAGGCTAGACCTCTGGCAATAATGACATAAAAATTTAAATACAAGCAAAGCAGTACACCTTTATGAACTCTGAAACCTCTCCACTGATAATTGTCATAATGAACAAACCAACAAAATATGTTAATAAATACAAAAACACTTCGATTATTAGTCTAACTCCCAAAATAGTGTCCTAAGAAATTACAGTCTACTTTATAGGTCACAATCAGATTGACAAGATGTAGGGAATAGTTGGTAATTTTCAAAAGCATAGTAGACAAGCTTGATTTGATAACTGCTATATCCAATGTCAAGCAATTTTTATTTATTGGCTATCTACCTATTTACTGGAAAAAATAGCCTGTACCGTATTTTGGCTTTTAAACCTTCACCAATAATTATCGTCAGAATGATGACTTCATGAGGCTCCACCCACTTTGGCCTCGTTATAATTCAGGATAACACTGAAGGCTATCATGGGCATTGTTGGATTAGAAAATTTAACTTCTGGCTATAAAAACTCATTTCTCGAGTAGTTGTAAGAAGTGCTAAATGATCCTCAAGGATCCCAGCAGTTGGCCTAAATGTTTAATTCATGTATATTACTGCTATTACTACAGTAGTATTACTACGCTAGCACAGATACCCCACCCACATCTATGTATCGTTCCGCCATTCATAAAGTCTTTATATCCAACACGGTCGCACGGCCTAAAGAAGAAGAAAAAAATTATATCGGATGATCTGTTGGTCTGCTGGAGATTTTAGCACATATAAGATTGTAATTACTTTGGATGAAAATCTTATTTTAACAAAAATAGTTATATAAAGACTGTTTACATACAATCTCTCTCTTTCTCTCTCTCTTGGTGGCATAGTGAATAGTTAATGGAAAGGTTCAAAATCCTGAATGACATTACAAGTATTATAATCACGTTACGCTAAATACAAATCAGACCATAAACATTGGATTTAAACTACAAACTGAATAATTACCTATTCAGGCTATAGTAAGTATGGCCATGGGCTTTCTCTTGACTGCATAAAGTTACAAGTCGTAAGACAAATGCAGTTTTGCAACCACGGGGACAATTCCAAATCCTGTTAGCCATTCTTGACTACTATGGGTTTCAGAGCCGATGGAACAAGGTGAATGAGTTTCTGTCGGGTGGATGGGTGGGGCAACATTTCGTAAAACGGTGTTTACCTTGCTTACGTAATGAATGTTTTTCAACTCTTGGCTCGTAATCATTGGCCATGGCGTCGGCTAGTTAATTTTTACTCTATAAAAATAAAACTATTGGGTTTAGGTTATTGATAATGCTGACAAAATTTGTGTGGTTGTAAAATATACATATGCCAACTTTCAGCTACATCCGACGTTTTGATAAGGAGAAAAGTCCAAAAAACCGTGTTACAGAGGCCCTGAATCTCGTAGTAGGTAGGAGAAAGATGGAAAAAGTGAGTGAGAGAGAGAGAAAGAGACAGAGAAGAGCAGTTGTTTGGGAGGAGAGAGAGAGAGAGAGAGAGAGAGAGAGAGAGACGAGAGAGAGAGAGGAGAGAGAGAGAGAGTTGGTATTAGTGAGAAAAAAGAGGGAAAGAGATAGTGATGGTTGGAAAGAGAAAAAGAGAGTAAGAGAAAGGGGCTTTTTCTTTTCATTCTTTTGTATTTAACCAGACTGAACCACAGCAACACTCCAAAAGTTCTTCAACAAATGCTTTGAAATTTTGACACAACATTGCATTCGAATACGCGTGTGTTTTTATAATGGGGTTTCATCCTACCTCCCCCCGTCCAAAGGGGGTGGGGGTGAGAAGGAATTCCCTGAAATGGATCTGGTTCTGCTCGTAAAACGGGGCTGGTTATACCCGTAGACTTAGTTACTTTACGCATTTATCATGCATAATTTCTGCATACATATGACTTATCATTTGGAAAAGAATATATAGCGTAAACATCAATGACGTCAAAGAGGATGGAGTTTGAGAAGGGGGTTGACAGAGAGAATGAGAGGGAGAGGAAGTGAGAGAGAGTAGATGGGGTGTTAGAGAGAAGAAAGAGGAAGAAAGAGAAGGAGGGTTAGAAAAGAGAGAGACAGAGAAGAGCGAGTGTTTCGTGTGTGTGTTTGAGAGAGAGAGAGAGAGAGAGAGAGAGAGGCGAAGAGAGAGCGCGAGAGAGAGAGAGGAAGTTGGTATTAGTGAGAAGAAAGAGGGAACGAGAGTGATTGTTGGAGAGGGAAAGAGGGAGTAAGAGGAAAGAGTGAGAGGGAGAGGAAGGAAGAGAGAGTAGAGGGGGTGTTAGGTAGGAGAAAGATGGAAAAAGTAAGTGAGAGAGAGAGAGAGAGAGAGAAGAACGGTTGTTTATTAGTGAGAAGAAAGAGGGAAAGAGCCAGTGGGGTTGGAGAGAGTAAGAGAAAGGGGCTTTCTCTTTTCTTTCTTTTCCATTTAACCAGACTGAGCCATAGCAATTCGTGACCGGGTACAACTAGTATATACATACATACATATATATATATATATATATATATATATATATATATATATATATATATATATATATGCCCCCAACTGGTTGGTGTCAAAACGGTAGCGCCCCCTGGTTTCTCAGCTACCGTTCAAGGATAACGTTGGCAACGCAACGCTCTCGTTTATTTCTTGTATCCCCGTAGAAAGTGGTCCATATTTGCAACTAGGTCGACTTGCAAACGCCTTCTTGTGTAGGAGTAAGTGCAGAAGGTGCCACTCTTTCAGTTTTTTTTTTTTTTATTATTATTATTATTCTGAAAGGAGTTTGCTAGCCCTATAATTTTCTCTACACCACTGTTTGACACCCTGGAGTCAACTCATGACCAGGTACCTGGCCATTTGTTTTGTTTTGTTTTTTGTATACAAAACAAATGACCAGGTACCCAATTCTCGGAAAAATGTAACACTTCTTTCGCTTTCTTGGTTCCACTACGGGATTTTGCTTGTGTCTTCCTCAAAATTGTGTATTGACATCATTATCTTTTCTTTTTCTGTGCAACAGAAGAGCCATCTTTTGACCTGTTTTCTGTCTTTTTCTCAGCCTACAGGAAGTGTGTGTCGATTTCCTCTAAGAACGAAACTCAGCCTGAAGAAGCCCTTTTCTAGCTCAGGCACGAGAAAATAAGAGAAAGGAAGGGAAAAAGAAGGAGTGTGAGGTTTCCCCACGAAGTAAGACATAGACCTTCAGCCTCTGGAAGGAAGAAATGTTGCATCACATTAAGTAACAATTGGATGCAAAACCAAAAATTGATATCTGTGGAAAAAGTATTAAGAAGTAAACAAAGAAATAAGGTGATATAATGCGAAACAAAAACTGTAAACGAGGAAATTAGATGACAGCCAAATTTCGTTTTGCTTGAATTATTCGTCCGTTAGGCCAGTAAAAATGTCCGAATAGTCATTAATCATGTCAGAAACAATGGTTGGGCAATTAACTACGGAAAAGCGAAGATTTTTTTTGGTAAAATATGTGTGCCTCCATATTAGAAAAATAGTTGAATTATGCAGTATTCTACCCTTTGCCAATGTCATTCGTATACTGAGGCAATGGAGATTTAAAAAAAAAAAGTTTTAAATAAGCTTAAAACGAGCTGGCCGCCTTTAATAATGTTACCGGATTCAGACCGATTAACGAAAATGATATTTATCAACATTCAGAGAACTTGAGTAGAATAATAATCCATTCTTGATTCACTTGACCACAGAAAATAATGGTAAACGTTGTCCGTTTTTATTTCTGTTTTTTCTTTCACTCACTTATCTAGTCCGATCATGCCTTTGATATCGTCCTGGCCAAGCCGTATCTGACCATGGTTATATATATTATAATTTCTTGTGTTTTGAGGGATCCTGTTGTGGTGTTCATCGTGAATACAAAGTATAGTAACTGGATCCTTTTCCTCGTGTGTCTTATTCGTCTCCTTTGTTTATTTGGTAGTTCTTTCATGAGTATATATATATATATATATATATATATATATATATATATATATATATATATATATATATATATATATATATAATGGGTAAGTGCACCCCTCCTAAGGTCTAAATCTAGATTGTATAATCCAAACACAAGGCACCATTTATTGTTTCTAACAAAGTTTTTGCTATACTGAGAATGATGCAGACAATGATTTCGTGTCTGGTTAGAGAAACAGATTAATTAGAATAACGTTAGCTGGAAATATTTAAGAGCGATGTTATTATAGGAAAGTCATTTTTTTGGAGCAAGGCTCGTGTTGGCCTTTATTTTATAAAAGAATTCTCAAGTCGGCCTGTCGTCTACTGAGCATGCAAGCTATGTTTCTGTACTCGCTTGTTCAGTGAGTAAAAGTTTCCATTGACTTTTGATGTATTATGACAGAATTACAGGTTTATCATCACCTAAGCCATGTAATCACGCTGAAGCCAAGAGATAACTGGCCCAGTTAATCTACTCGATAATGACTGAACAACCTTCCGATGGCGACAGTATGAAAGTGTACAATCATATGAAATATCTTATGGTATTGATGTGTATGAAAGTATAAAAAGGTGTGGCAAAGAGAGAAAAATTATCATCTAATCACAGTCTAGCTCTACGACTTTTGTTTTGAATCTACTAATTCACAGAGTTCTACAGTTTTACATAAAACAGTGAAACCTATAAAAATGTGCACCGATCTCGTGCGCTCTCAAAAGGAAAATGACAACCCAACTTTTCTATATTTAATTAATGAGATTTAGCTTATGTACGTATATATGTATGCATGTATGTGTTTGTGTGACGTGTGTTTTATGTATGTGTTTGTTTATATATGCTCGTGTACATATATATATAGATATATATATATATTATATATATATAGATATATATATACTTATATACAGGAAATTATATATATATATATATATATATATAGTATATATATTATATATTTTCCCTGACGACAAAAAAAATATGTACGCAAGTAGAATTTTGGTTAGTTCTGTAATTTAAGAAAATTAGTATCACATAATCAGCTACATCTCTACTGTATTATGAAAAATGGCAGATAAAAGACATCGGAAAAAGGCGGAAGCTGAGCCATCCTTTACTTGTTATTTTGAACTTCAATATGTCGATCTGAATTCCCACCTGAAATATATATTGGCAAATTCTCGTCTCTTCGCCTGGCCCCTAGCTTCCAATATGTCACCCTGTTTGGGATCAGCGGCAGCATCTGCCGCTACGTTGTGTTTGTCTAGGACCTGAATGAACTAATACAGTTCAATATCGCCGAATTTAGATGCGACTACAGCGGAAGGCCTCTGGCAACGAATGGCGACTAACGGTCACATAATGACGTGATGTGTTCCTCTACGAAGGCGCTGTATCCAGTGAATATAATATTCGAGAACATTTTGTCGTTCGTTCGTTGCTCTCTTTACAAAAATGGAAAGCTATTATGCTCCGGTACACGAGCGTAAGAGTTTAACAAACCAAGAGCCTGGTATTTGCCAATATAAAATGCAAATTGGTAAGCTTATAGGTCCAAGATTTTGTGAGGCAACCCTGAAACGGTACAATAACGCACATTCCATTGTTTTATTGCCAAAATATGGAATATCTCACCCCTCACAGACTCCATCCAGTTGGGTTAGCTGCATTTGTCAGAATTCCCGATTTGAAATGAATGAATCGCCCACAGCGCTGGGAGAAAGAAAAAAATTACTACTACCGAATCGAGTCGTATGGAAAGCTTATTAACAGCGTTCATAATGTTAGAGGGAAATATCACTTTCAGATTTTTCATTTTACTCTTTATTTAAGATTGAAATGTCACCTTTTCATTATTGTTCTCATTGTAGCGTTTTAGCATATTCTGCTTGATCTCGTTTTTGCTTTGTTAAGTTAGCTGATGATATTTAGTAACCCATTCATGTCAGTAACGCAGTCTTGTTAATATTGCTTTTGTAATGGAATTAATAATATGCATTTACTTTTTCACGTTTCACTAGCTTTGTATAGTATCTTCTGAACTCTGATATCTCTGCATCCCCCTGTCTTCCGTATATTGTATACCTGCGTACATACATACACATACATAGAACTTGGTTGGTCTGGTACTAATAACGTTAGGATCTAAAATCGAAATGTGATGCCATCTTCAGGATGCGTCTACGAAACGCATCCATCCGGAGCAATAAGTCGAACATGTGTTGCTCCCGTTCGAATTAAGTTGGGTAAATGGAAACAGGGCGCGGGGCCAAATCAGGAGTTGCCGTTTCGTGTTCATATATGAAGCTAAAGATCAAAGTTGTCTCGGTAACTAATGACTCAATCGTGCGTCTGTGCCTTTTGCAACGTTCGGAACATGGATATATGGTCATTCTGGGTCGTGTGACTCGCATCTAAAGGTTTTGTATTCTGAAAATGGTGCAGCCGTCCATATGTGACCAGAGCACTGGAGGCGCCCGATGGGTTGGATGGTAGGCGGGTTAGCGGTGTCCAAAATCACTGTAATTTCATCGGAGTCAGTCCTTTCCACAATTCCAGTTCAAGGATGTGGTTTGTGCAAAATTGCAAATGCCCGGCGACATAAAGATTTTCCACGATTTTTTTTTCTTTTACATTTTTGTTCCTTTTGTTTAATACTGTTGATTTTATAGTTAATAACATGTAAATGCACGTACACAAATATATATGTATGTGTATGTAGCTGTACCACATGGAAATGCGATACTGGATGTAAATCCTGACTATTTTCATTTTCCCAAGTGCATCATATATCATATGTCTTCTAATATAGATCATGTTTGAATATATCATGTATATTTTAGAATATATGTCCGTCAATCTTTCTTTCTTCAGACGAGATGGCCAAAAGAGTGTTAGTCATTTGGAATGAGGTTGCTAGCCCCATGCCTTTCTACCCTGGTAGCGACCCCCCCCAAAAAAAAAAAAAAAATAAAATAAAAAATAAAAATAAAAAAAACAGCAATATTAGTAACATAATTTACTGATTATGTCAAAAGGCGGAGCAGCGAGATTTTGATAGAAAGCGCCCAAAATATTTTTGCTCGCTCGCAAGTTGCACCTCTCGCTGATGGGGCGATCGTTCAGACCACTCGCAATTGAAGATTAAAATCACTTATATGTCTGGAGCTGGGATGAACTCTCGGACTCCGAGAGACGAGATCCATCCATACTCGCCTTAGGAACCACTCCATATTCAAGCATAAGTTCCTGAAGCCTCGTCTTATTGTTAATAGTCTTGTACGAGCTAATTTTTTGTTAACTATTATTACACTTGGAATGCAAATGTACATGGCCGAGAGTAGCAGGCACGTCTGCATGACAAAATTGCAAACGGGTGAAGAAAAAATAGTCAACCACAGTCTAGTTAGCCAAGCTGTGTAACCGAGTCTCAATAATTTTAGGTTACTTTCATTATTCATATATTAGGTTAGGAAGTTGTATACAGTGGTAATCTTTTTTTTTAATGATTCTTTGATGATGCTTTAATCTTACAAATTTTGCGTGTAAAAAATTGACAGGGAAGTTTGTCGTAAGATATTGATAATATACATGATTGGCGAGACATTATAACTAAACGGCGATGTTATAACTAATCAACATACCATTGCGTTTAGCTACAATGTCTCACCAGTCATAATATATAATCGCCTCTCACAACTCAAATACGCTCTGAAATGTGATTTACAGCTATCAGAGCTTTTTTTTCGTGTGGACAGAGATTGAAAAAATTAATCATTAATCATATTCCTGCTTTTTATTTGTTCCACATCCAAACAACGTGTGTTGCTTTACTTTGGTTCATAGAGAAATGTTGAATTAATATGGTTCATAGAGAAATGTTGAATTAGTAAGCAAGTAGTGAAACTGAATAGTGAATTACCTAAGATTGCCGTTTAATGATGATTCAGTAATTTGTCATGGTGAGTACAAACAACTATGCGTTGTTTTCCTTTAATCTCCCTTCACCCTCGAAATGCTTAAACGTTTTGCAGGTTTGGTTAGTCTATGAATTGATGGGAAACTGACGGCTTTCTTGATCTGAAAATTGCTGCTGCAGGCCCCCACCCCCAACCCCAACAGTAGCCAATTTTGGTTTTGTCATCTTCGAAAGATAATATTATCCTTGATGACTGCAACTGTGAACTTTTCGTTTTCCCTTTGGTGCTTTTGATACTGTCGTGTAGTGCGTTCTACTCGCTTTCCAGAGTGTGGCCATTCACGGTCTTTCGAGAAACAACCAAGTCACGCACTACCCAGTGTTCAGAAACACTGATCCTCGAGAGGTTAGAGGAGGACCTCCACTCAATTTGAATCTGGTGTTGCATCGTTCAGGCGAGTTTCTTCAAAGAAAATATGCAGCAGATTGATCGACAAGTTTTTATTATTATTATTATTATTTTTCTCATAGATCTCGCTGGATGAATGAATCCTACTTTTCATTATTTATACTTACCACAAAGTGAAGGGGCCATAATTTAACTACTGATAGCATTTGTTAATGTTAATCATTAAATAAACTATGTCTCTGACTGAGCTTAATAGTCTTTCAAGATGAAGTCGGTAGTTTTATTTATTTATTACATTCACATTCATCTTCTCTATCTACCCATCCTCTGGTTGCGATCCACCTCATGGTATCAACACTATCTCCATAATTCACTGCTCTGGGCAATAGAACTCCAACAGTGGGATTTTAAACGAAATTATCACAAGGCGGTTTCACGCTTGGGGTCTGTTCCAGGACTTTTGCTGGCCCGGTAAGGCAGTTAACCACTTGGCCAGGGGGAAAATAAAAATGTAGAAAGATTCTTTGATCCTCTTTCAAACACATCTAAAATACTAATAACCCTTCTCTCGGTCCGTGGCCCACGCCTCCACAAAATTTAATTAATATCCATCGGAAATTTACTTTGATATCTTGTAGACAGACACGAGTGAATACTTAACCTTCGTCCAGCTCTGTTGAAGTGAAGGTAATGACATATACTTACTTTAATGCCACAACACCAAGAATTTTTGTTGGTTTTAACCTGTTTGTGGGATGTAATATTCCGCCTCCAAAAATTCAAAATATTTATGTTTCTCATAAAAGTTAAGAAGGCGTATGGATAACTGCTGTTGCATTGACAACTTTGGTAGGGACTTAGAAAACTCTTTTACCAGAAAATTATATTTTCATGTAAGATTTGAATGACAAATTACAATAACTGTCTTTACAATAACCTGCTACTTTCTGTAATGGCTTAATTTTGAGTCAAGGAAAATAATTATTTCATCAAGAAATCCTTTGTTAATCCACACACCTTTATAGGGAATTCCCGGAAGTTATAAGGTTATAAGCTCCTATAAGAGACCTACTTCTATTTGGTAGAAGGTCCAGAGAGCCTATCAGAGATTGAATTAGAAGCCCCAGTGATTTTCATTTCATGCTTTCTTTGACAATGTCGTCAATTCGGTTTTCGTCCAAAATTTCATATGTGGCGCTCGAAAATTTAGATCACTTGACGTCATTCATCTATTGATCTCCAATAAAAGACAAATAGGTTGACCTTTTGGATGCGACTGTCTTGGTCTTCGTGTTCCGCATATCATATATCTAATATATATATATATATATATCTATATATATATATATATATATATATAGATATATATATATATATATATATATATATATATATATATATATATATATATATATATATTTTTGATTCAGTATTTTGTCCATGGTGTAATACAAACAACTCTGCGTTGCTTTCCTTTTACCTCCATTTTTGCAGGTTTGGTAAAGTCTATGGAAACTATGATTTTCACAATTCTTAAACAAACGAAGCTCACTAAATATGTCATCAGGAAAAAGGTATTTAATGATCATGCGTTTTGATCCTGAAGGGAAACAACGCAGCGCAAAAATGTAGGCTATCGAAAATGAGATCCGGTTACAAACAGCAAAGTATAAATAAATTAAAGAAAAAAAAACTATATAAACATATGGGAATATAAATCATTCATTAAAAATAACTTTACACACACACACACACACACACACACACACACACACCACACATATATATATATATATATATATATATATATATATATATAATTTATATATATAGTATATGTGTGTGTGTGTGTGTAAAGTTATTTTTAATGAATGATTTTATATTCCCATATGTTTATATAGTTTTTTTTTCTTTAATTTTATTTCTACTTTGCTGTTGTAACCGGATCTCATTTTCGAAATTTAGCCTACAAATGAACTACTTGCAATTTTAGCTAGGATAGCCTGACAACTTTGGCGTCTCCACAACTTCTCAGCTGAGTAATTGTGGTTTCCAGCTTTTCACGTAAGTGAGATGTCCGGAAATTGAATGAAATCAGAAAGTTCCACGCTCGCTCTCTTGCCAAATAACAGCGTCGCAAAAGGCTTTTCTAATTTTATCTTTGACTTTCCCGCTGCGATTTTTCTGTAATCTACGAGTCATTTTATTATTAAGTCGAGATGACGTTCCAGATAAAAACAAATTTCTTGTTAAATCAAGATAATAAAAATCTTCGCTAAAGTTTTTCCCACAGCAGTCTGCATCAGTACAGTAATTTGTATTTCTTAAAGAATAATATAGTTCTCTTCTTATGCTTGCTTGAGGTCGCAATGTTGAAAGTGAGTTGAATATGCCATCCTGCAACACATGGCAAGCGGGAACTCCCTTCCACAATAAACGTTTGCCGTTTCTCTCGTAGATTGTATCGCGTAGTTGGCGTTATGATTAGCGTGTTGTGAATATGTCGAGTTCACAGTTTCCATTCATTCCCGGAACTTTGGTTGGATACGTTCCAAGCATCAAGCTGCAGCTTCTTTTCCGTAATTGTAACGTGAATCAGGATAAGCCGCCGTCAGCTAAGCTGCAGCTCTGCAATGATGTACATTTGCTTTCGAGAGATACCTCACCGCCTGTTTTCCAGTGACAGACTGGATGATTTAGACCAGGAACCTGAAGGAGAATATCTTTATTTGTTTTACTCGGAGTCTAAAATTTATACATTTTATTAGTTACGAGTTTGGAAGAAGCAAAATATGTCATGTATTGTAGTGATATACTATAATTATTGCAAAGTATGAAGACTGCAATTCTAATGTGCTTATTCGAAGGTCATATTTTTGTTTTATGCTTTAACAATAAACATGTGCATGTAAGACAGACAGACAGACAGAGAGAAGAGAATTTCGATTCTCTATAAATCCAGAACAGCATCAACAGGTAGATGAGCATTTTGCTTCCCAAGTCTTTGCAATAAACAGGTGCATCGCAGAGCAGGTGAAGCGTTTATTACACATAAGTGATGTTTATTCAAATTATTTGTACTCATTTCAAGATACGGGAAGGTGGCGTACAATATATTAGGCAACAAGCAATGCCTCGCTCACATATTTGCGATTCAAGGACGCGCTGTGCATAACTGCCGAAAACTTGTTAATTACGACGTCATTACAATGTAATTATGATCAAATCGCCAACAATCGCCATGAATCGTTATCGCGTCGCCGAGTTTGGCGCCGTGCACCAAGTGATGGTGGATCTGTTTGACTGTCTAAAACTGTCATTGTCATCATGTCATTGCGCAATGTCGTCGCCATTTGTCGTAATTAGATTGTGCAGATCGTAACTTGCAATTACTACATGAGCCATCCATTACCTAGTGCTCCATGAATCGCCATGGTAACCTGCCAGTAAGCTCAGTACACTGTGTAGGTTCCGATGTGGCAACGCTGCCTCACACACGATGCCGAGCATAAAAGGCAGCAGCCAGCATGAAGATATGTATATTTTAGAGTAATATTTTTTTAGATGGTCGAATTTGTATATGTATATTTTTTTAGTATAATAAATTGTGCAGTTATTTATTTTTGCTAAAATTTTTTTAGTATAATAAATTGTGCAGTTATTTATTTTTGCTAAAAGCACTAATAACTTAATGTTATTTTCTAGAGTAATACTTGAATTGACAATTCAAATGTTAAACACTAGAATTTTTTTGTAACAATTTTCTCCAATTTTCCCCATAGAAAATTCATACAAGCCATGTCAAATGTTTTAAATGTTATTAAACTTGATGCGAATGAAGATATATATTTTCAGAACTTCAGATAAAGGAAAAATGACTATGGAAACTAGTAAAAAAAAATATACATGGTAGCCATTATTATCATTATATTTTATTGTAAATTTTATTGATAAAATTTACATAGTTTTACAAATGGTTTTCTTTTAAACAAACATATTTTTTTATATTATATACATATACTTTTTTATGTTATTTATCACTATGTGATTAATAAATCATCATTTACATTTACGTACATTAGTCAGTTAAATAAGAAAGTTCTAACAAGACAAAATAGACTCTATAATAGCTGATAATGCAATAAAATAAAAATTATTATAATGTAACATTTTAATCATCAGTAAAGATTTTATTAATTACATTAAAATACTCCCATTTCTCGAGATGAACATATTCTGAAGTAAAAAAATAAATGACATTCATCCTCATGTGCTTTCAACAATATAAATCTTGTTTTGAACATCATTATTAATTATTTTGGAAGCTAAAATCAGAAGACAAAATCTGTATAGAGCAGGCATGCACATATATTTTGGCTTTTTGCTATACCACAACAAAGCTTACAGCCTGTCAGAGTGTGACAGGCTGTTCGCCTAAAGTGGAAGGCAAAAAAGATAAGAAGGCATTTTCTGTTTTTTCCTTATATCATAGATTCCTGCCAAGGAACGGAGCCTGCAGGGGAGTTAACATAGTCACGCAGGTGGTCACGTTGAGCCTTCCCGCTGTTGGTTGTTGTGTGCCACTGTTGGGAAATCAGGTTTGGTAAAGTTAGATCAGACGTACGGCTGCCAGGTAGGACCTGATGTGTCACCGAGTCCTCTTGATCTCCCTCACTCCTGACATGATGAGTTCTCATTATAATTAAGTTGCTCAATCCACAAGCGGCCAACACCACTGACTCGATACGAGCATGACGAAGATTTATGGACGTGTGAAACAATCTGAACCTGTGGGAGACAAATGGAAAATAGTGATTTAATTATTAGATGGTATACAAAAGGTATTTCATATCACATACGTATTTCAGCAAGCAGACTTAAAGTTTCACTTTGTTATAATACTGAATAAAGATAATAATAATTGTGAACAATATCTACCTGCTTGCTAGGATCCCAAAGGCGTTCTCCACTGTATGTCTTGCCCTGCTCAGTTGATAGTTGTAGATGTGTTCAGGTTTTGTCAGTCATATACTACTTAGGAGTGAAGACGTTTTCTCCAATGAAGAAATAGTTGACTGGGGGTTTATCTTTAGTTTTCGTTGGCCAAACTTTCAGGGGCAGGCAGGTTGGCTTCATGTTTATCCGGCATTTTGTCTGACTGTGTCTTAGCAAAGACACCACCATGAGACTCGCACTCTATGGCACCTATATCCACGTACCAGAACTTGCACTTAGCATCAACAACTCCTACTAGAATGACAGAGTAGAACTTCTTATAATTAAGATAATGGGTTCCTCCAAAGGATGGGTCCTAGTTGCAAATGTGTATCCCATCTATTGCTCCAAGGGTGTGTGGGAAATTCCATCGTTACGCAAAACCATGGGCTACATCCTTCCATTCCTCTGGGGTGCTGAGTACCTGCATGACCTTATCCCCATAGGCAGCCACAATGGCGCTCTATAAGTCTCAGGTTCAATACTGCTGATTGTGTTGGGAGCTACACAGAATTTGAAGGACAGGCTCTTGTAGGATTCTTCAGTTGCAAGGTAACGAAGGGTAATTGCAACATGCAGGCCTGTCTCCATGGATTTCCTTCAGAATGTGAGGGTCTTCTTTATGTAGGGTATGACACGTTCTACAGTTTCATCGAAAAGGTCCTCTATAATACTAGTAAAATTCCAGTACAGTCCTGGATTTTCAGTTGCCAATTCTTGCATCAAGTTGTCAAGGTATCCTTTATTCCTTTCTGCCTTGTAATTAGGGCCAGATCCAACAACGTCTTGATTTTCTCTGCTTCTTCTCAAACTTGTGTTGTCATTCCTCCATGCACCTTAGGATTCTTAACTGCAACATGGCATTGTGAAAATCCAAAATCCCTTTTACTAATTCAGGGTCATGTTGGCTCTCAGGTATGAGGTGTAGCAAATCCATGTCCTCTATGTTCTTGCAAAAGAAATTACACAATGGGAGTGGTAATGTAGATCTTGCTCTGTCTGTGACTACAACGAGAATAATTGGTGATAAGTTCACCAGGCACTTTATATTCGGTGGCATCCATGTACATGGCACAGTTACGATGCTGTTACGCATGTCGCTGTGTGACGTAACTACAACGCAATTAAATCGCCAAAATTAGGCATATGTTTACGTACCATGCCATCCTGAGCAACTGCCAAATGTGGGCGTGACCTAAATCATCAGTGTAATCCGTGTATTACTACGTATATAGGTAGGTTCATATCGAACTGCAAAATGTTGTCACTGTGGTTAATTGAGTATTGCGCTATAGTGTCGTAATCAGCTGACCTTTTTTCTTTTCTTTTTTCTTCTTTTTTTTGCGGCCCCAGGCACGCGAATGATGGCGATGATCGCCAAAACCAGTCGTTACGAAATGCACGACCTTGAATTGTAAATGTGTGAATGAGCGTTCCATAACGTGTTATAGGAAAGCTACAAGAAGTAATATGGTAAAATGTTTCCTAAAGGGTCTGTCGCAATACGCGATAGAAACCAGTGACCATGACATTAATAAATCGAAAAAAGAATCGGTTTACAAGCATCGATGGTTCAGATTTAATTTTCGATGGTTTGCTAACTTATTGATTATGAATTTTAATAGTTCCCACTTTTTGGGGTTTCAATGTGGAAGCGTTCTCTTATTTTAATCATTTTGACTATAACAATGTTGACACAGAATTATTATTCTCAGGGTGTTGTAACTGTTAATATCATTACCCTTGTCGATTATTCGGATGACCCTGCAACTTTACGCGTCATCTGTTACGCTGGTGAGATGTTAAGTTTTACTTGATTTCAGGACATTATTATTTGAACTTATTTTTTTACCCTCCACCCCATCACGGATGATGTCCATAATGCGGAGGGAGATGCTCTCATGACAATTTACATAGGGAAAATTAGATATTTTTTCCAGTATGAATTCTTGGTTTAATTTTTTACGAAAAAGCAGACATTGAAACCTACACTTTTTTGCCATTTATAGGCTTTAAGATAAAAATTAGTATCATTACATGTACAATTGCAGTTCATGTTATAATTCTAAATCTAAAAAGATTAAATCTTCACTAATTGGTCTTAAGTGCTGATCTTTTAACATTAGTAGTTTTTTTTATTACAAGAGAATAAAGTGTGTTAGCAAATGTTTTCTTCCCTCTTAGGCACCATTTTATTTGTTCACCTTAGTTTTATTTAGATACCGACTTTGTCTGAAATTTTTATGGTCACAGTTTTCATTTTTCAAATACAGGTATCCTCAACATATTGCTGAGAATGTAAGAGCACACTGCTAAAGCGTAATTTATAGTTGAACCTCATATTTGTTCCTTTGTTTGGTTTTATGATTGTAAGTTCCGACTGAATTCCAAGTTGGTAAGTTCTACTCACATAACTCAAGCCATTTTAATTTGGTATCATGTCCGTTTCTAAATACTGAAATTAGAGGAGAGCGTAATTTTTTTTCTGTAGCTCGTCTAGCTTTGGATCAAAATTCCTTGCTCATCAAAATTAAGTACTAATTTAAATCATTTGAATGGTTTCTTTACGTGGTTAATATCACAATTATAAACTATGTATAAGGATGAAAATAGACTTATATTTAGATAAAAAAAAACATAGGTTCGATGGGTTTAATGTCGACTTTATTTAATTGTCTAAGCATTCATATTCTGTGACTAAAGCAAAATAGAATAATAAATGTATGATTTTACAAAACTTAAAATATTGGAGTTACTACTGATTTTCGGAACGTTAAAAGTCTACTATAGAATCCATCAACTTTTCTTTTGACGAATGACAGTGTTTAACAGTGTACTTGGAAATTAGCTTTAGTTCAAGTGTGAAGATGATACTGCTTTTTGTCATTCAACTTTAAATTGTCAGGTATAAAGTTTTGGCAGATTGTGCATATTGAGATTTTGCTTTTCCTGTTATATTAATTTCAGAGAGATGCTTAAAGGCAACTGAAAAAAAACTGTTAAAATTAAGTATCTTTAAACTTCTCGCTAGGTAACAAGGAAACAAACTATATTTCTAATTTTCCGCGATATGATTATAATAACCTGTATCAACCAAATTGATCTAATTTAGTTTTGGGAAAAGACACACAACACAGTTCTTGCTTGCTTTGACACTCAAGACTTATAGTTGACACCTGGATAGATTTCGTATTTTCAATGAGCTTAAGAAAGCAGGAACTAAGCTGTGTCATTCTCCAAAACCGAATCGAATCAGTTTGACTATTCGGGCTCTCACCCAGGGACTTCGGAGGGAATCTTTGGTCCCTGTTGTTGCCGGAAACCCTTTGGTGCTTCCCAGAGAATCGCAGAGGCCCTTTTGTAGTAATTGGGCCTCTTTGTGGAAATAGTAATGTACGTTTTTAACTATCCCAACAATTTTTCTTACGCACCAAACAAACAAAACAGTCCCCAGTACCTCTCTAATGATTCTTTAAAAGGTTCTTTTACCTTATGAGTTTTCATAAAACTGGGGCATAACACCAACTTAACCCACACCCTCTTTTTCGTGTAAACCCATTTAGTCGTCTGACCCCCTATTCGTCTTTTCGAAATCTGTCTTACTTTGTCACAATCCTACCATACATCTTCCTTGGTATACAAGTTCGTAGCAGTAGTTACTAGGCGAAAATGAATCAGACACCTTTTAAATTTCTTTCTTTGAGAACTGCAAAGGATAGATTGAAACAGTGACTGGAAATGGGGAACCTCAACATCTTGAAACCTAGATGGTGCGTGCAAGATAGAATTGTTTAGGGCAGTGTGTGTGTGTGTGTGTGCGTGTGTGTAGAGTTCGACGAGCTGCTGGGAGCCTTCTTTATAGGTGTATGAAGCGCCTAAGTGTTAGGTAAGTTTCCTGCACATAAGATTCATTCATCAGTCAGGAGTTTTAAGTGAGAAATCAAATGTGATCATTGATTTTTTTTTCCTGGAAACCACCTACTTGTCGGGGGGAAATGGCTCAGTATTAAAACAAGATACATGTATGTAAAAAATGTCAATATATATATATATATATTTTATATATTATATATAGATATATATATATATATATTATATGTATTGTATGTATGTGTGTGTGTATGTATGTATTTACAACTGCATCAATGACCTCTTAAACTTATCGAGCTCTCACACTTTATGGATACACAAATCATGTAACCTTGAACCCAAAATAAAAAACTAATGGATCAACTCTGACGGCAGTGGTAAGACCAGGAGAAGAGTAACTTAACCCTAACATGTCGTGTGTGGGTTCGAAGCCTGTCATGGCTGTCAGATTTTCTTTGCCATTTGTTTTTATTTAGGTTCAAGCGTATCCAAAAAGCGTGAGAAAATCGAGAAGCCGAGGTGTGATTTTAGCTATTACAATACATGTGTGTCTGGCAGACAAATATGCAAACCCAAAATTTCCTTTCAAACTGTTTCCTCATATATTTAAGCAAGATCTAAATTCTGATTAAGCTAGGTTGTTTCTGAGCTACTTCATAAGAACTAGCGCCAATCATAAAAATTTGAAAAATCACAAAGAACATGCAAAGCACTTGTGAATCAGGGAAACAGGTTTATCAGAATTATCGGTTTTTATTTCATGTGTCGTAATACCAGGTCTACCGGAAAAGTGAGTGACGCCGTTTCCTGAAATACAAGAACAACTACTGAGGCTAGAGGGCTGCAAGTTGGTATGTTTGATGATTGGAGGGTGGATGATCAACATGTCAATTTGCAGCCCTCTAGCCTCAGTAGTTTTTAAGATCTGAGGGTGGCCGGGCAAACAAAAACTAAAACTATATTCCCATTATGGTATGGTCTTGAAAGCATACTTTTAAGAGGGGAATATATATGATTATATAATGGTACTTCATGCATTACTGATAGCAACGATGTTCTTATACTGAAGAGTTTGCATCTTGAGTTATTCTTCAGAGTTAGAAGAATTCATGTTTCAGAATTAAGAAAGAACATTCGGTAAGTGATTAAACTACTCGGAGTTTTTTTGTAGCTGAATTCAATTATAAGTTAATGAAAATCTTTATGGAGGTAGCTGCGCCCCAGACTGCTTGTAAATTAGAACTGACAGATTTGCGTAATGCAGCAAAAAAGATATTTAAAGACAAGCATGTATCTCACAGTAGTATTAAAGTTTACGTTAAAAATAAAATGAAGTTAGGAACAGTTAAGATGCTTGGTAGGAAGTCTTAAAGATGCTTCAAGAAAAGATTTTCCTATCGTATATAAAATATACATGAAGAACGTGCGTCATGCTAATAGTCAATTTTGCCTTGAAATTCAAATGTTAAACATCAAAGTTGTTTTGAAGGTAGCAATCATCTTGAGAAAGCAGATACTGAGAACCAACGTTATTAGATTTCTTTTGTAGTCGACAAGTAAACGAAACTGGAAGGCGACGTTGTGGCCCTCAATGCGAGGTCTATTTTTAATCTACTGTTGGCATTTCAAAAGTAGCTACGACATGTTTGCTGCGACATTGCAAATGCGATTCTACTTGCCACTCCCTTGAGGATTCAAGTCGGATATTAATTCAGACTCTCTCTCTCTCTCTCTCTCTCTCTCTCTCTCTCTCTCTCTCTCTCTCTCTCTCTCTCTCTCTTCTATTATTATGGTTGCTGTTGTTGTTTACAAACAGCAGGAAATTCAACAGCCGGAGGCAAAAAGACTGAAGTGGCAGTAGATGATATTATGTAACCTCTGACGTCAAACTTGTTTACAAGAGCCACTGTTCCTGAAACTAATAATACCTTTATTCACTCCTTGATGGAAGGTGAGCTCTCATTTCCAGCTGAATGCGCTTGAATGGTGTCCTTATATAAGTTATAAGCCATTTTCAGTCAACGGGTTAATGATATTTTCTCTCGGCCAATTATTTTATTTTTATTCTATTTTGCTCTACCTTGAGCGAGACGTATAGGTATCATTATTATTATTATTATATCTGAAGATGAACGAGCGTTTCACTCACTGACTGATTCTTCTCATGCCATGTTGTTATTAGTTACCATTCACTATCGGTATCGGTATCAGTGGGGGAGGTGGATAGAATAGGAAGAGGGTTCGGTTGAAACCGATTTAAACCCCTTGCCGGGTCCCCCGGAAGGAAGATAAGGTTTGGAAGGGAGAATTAGCGGGGGTGAAAGGAAGGAATTAGGGAGAGGAATAAAGAATGGGACAGACCCATTTGTCTTATAGTGCTTGTCATGTTTTTGTATTGTGGGTAATTAATTGTCGTTGTGTAATTGAGTGAGGGAGGCAGCAAAAGGGCATGGCAAGGCCCCAAATTATGTGAATAAGGTTCCAATATTGGATCGTCCCCCTGTAGGGGGAGAAAGAGGGGGAACTCAGACCACTGTGCTGTACAGTAGTAACAATGTACTTAATGTTAGTTAGCATTTTTGGCTCTATTAGTTACGAGTTGACGTGTCAGCGTCGCCTGATATTCAGTGGTGGCCACTTCTAGTACTGACCAGACCATCTTTGCTCAACTTCTCTGGTTACTTGACCACCAGTGTAGGAGCGGGTTTCTTAATGTTTATTGTTTGGCTTCTCAAGTCTTTAAGAATAAATGCACTTTATTTATAGGTAAAGTCTTAAAAGAAAACAGGTATGTATTTCAGAAAACTTAATATTTGACGAAATATCGAAATGTGTAGTATTTGATGTACGAGGTTTTAGTTATTGTTGTTTCATAAATGTTATTACTGTTTTAACTCGAAAATAGTGAGTTAAAAGCATTTCGTGTTCGTAACAAGGAGTGAAACTAACTCAGTTCTTTCCCTTCAGAAATTCGCCCTGTGGTACATCTTGGTTTGACTTTCCCTTAACGCTACGCTGGCTATCAGGTCAAGGGATCAGGTACAGTACTCATTCGAAGCCTCTCCTTGTATTGCTTCTCATACATCTTTTTCTGTTCATTGAGCAACATTTTACATCTAAACGCCGAAGGAGGCTGAACATTCTCATTGGTTTTTACAACTAATTTTCAGTAATATTTTGTAAAATACACACTTTGCCTTCTAACCAAAAAAAAAAAAAAAGTAAATAATTGAATAAATAAAAAGAACCCCATCCGTTTGTTTTTACTTTCAATTCATTCTTCTGATATTGATTCCATAGACTGAATATCTCTTGACCGCCCCCTCCCCGCCCCCCAACACACACACGCGCAAATACGCAGCTTTGATTCTATCTCTCTCCAACATTGTCTACCCATAATGTCCATTGATACTTTACGCACTTCTCATGAGACCATTCATTCAGATGTAGGTCCACCTGAATGTATCCAGAAAGATTTTGTTCATTAGTTCTTTGATTTTATTTCTCTCTCTCAAACGTTCTTAGCAACCACTCTACTCATTTAACATTAATTTTCATTGTATGTATTGTTATCGTAAACACTACTCGTTGCTTAAAATAATTTACCTGTAATATTATTCCGTTTTTTCTCTGATGGGCATTTTGTTTTGTGGGAGTTTGCTTTTCAAGTCTATTGCTTGTTCAATATCTCTGTTTTTCCTAATTAATAATGATAATAATCATGATAGTAATAATAAGGACGAGCAGAAGTCCATCTTTCCCACAGGCAACCACTGTAAACCCGTCAGGCTACCTCTTCTTTCATTTCCTCACATTGACTGTGTCGTCAACAACAGTTCCGAGATTAGCCTGTTTTGATCAGTTTCTAGCTTAAGCAAAATAAATCTCTAAAGAATTTTGAAACTACAGGCCAGTTGTGTGTCATGGAACGTAATCATAGCCTAACCTGGTAATGATAATTTATCCCATTGCGTATGATCGTGGCTGTAGTGATTTGTTCCAAACACTGCCACTCACCTTCGTTTTATTAAATGTCATTAATGACGCACTAAGTGAGATACTGTATCACTTATTACAATTGTCTTTTGTGCTTTGCGCTCTCTCCAGGCCTGATGTTTGATTCATGTTTCAGTTACGTTTCTTTCTTCTTTTATCACAAGGCTGGGGGGTCAGACTTTTTACGTTTGTCGATGTTCCCCTTCTTTGGGGATTTTTAATCCTGCTTTATAAACTACCTGAATTTGCATCATGGTCACGTTTTGCATTCCCACGACCTCTCTATAATACCCCACCCCCAAAATAAAGTAAACGCTCCACTTCTATTTCATTGAGTATAGAGTTAGTTTGGAGGGGGCGGCCACTAATGCACAGTAGCCTACAGTTCATGGATGGAAAATGCAAAACTGATGTTGGGTAAAAGAGAGAGAAGTGGGTCAGAACCATTTGCTTGTTTGTCTTTTGTGTTGGTAACCATATTTTTTCTTTCTTTTTTCGTGATTTTGGTTTCGTTATATATATATATATATATATATATATATATATAGATATATATATCTATATATATATATATATAATAGATTATATATATATATACACCACATGCTTTTTATATGCAATTACACGATATATTTATAATTAAACTGTCACTAACTTGCTTAAGTCTGCGCTAGTATATTTTATCGGTGGGATTTTCGTATTTAAGAAAATTACACAAATTTATAAAAACATTTTGCGTCCAATTCATAAAAAAGCAAGATCTTACTTGACTATAAAATTCGTTTGTATCTTTTTGAAAATGCCGTAAGAAATTTCTCTCTCTCTCTCTCTCTCCTCTCAATCCTCTCTGTCCCTCTCCTCTTCTCTCTCTCGTCTCTCTCTCTCTCTCTCGTAATCTCTTCCTCTTTCCTCTCTCTCTCTCTCTCTCAGGTACTTCAGAATTTTCGAGCCTAATACTTATATTAGGTGCTTATATTTTTTCTTTTCGTCTTGATCTAAAGAATCGACATTACATATATCACCCATTATGTCTGCCAAAGATGATTATCTAGGGTAAGACTGTGGTGAATAAAGACCTCATCGTGTTTCAAAGTTAATCAGAATATTTGATGAATATTTTGTATTTTATATCCGAGCTCAACTAATTTGTCTTTTCAGCATTTTTTAAATTTTATTTTCATCGAACACATTTGTGTATATTTGTTGACTGCCGCATTACACACCATTTCAGTTCTTGATTCCTCGTTATCAGTTAATGACCGTCTTGGCGCTAATGCCAGGATTACAACTCTAAATACTTTGCCTCAACTCAGCTATTGGGAAATTCTCTTAGATAAACCGCATTAATCTTGAGAAATGTCCCAGATATAGTTGATGACCTGGGTCCATTTTTCTTTCTGAAGGAGCATTCGATAGTATTTTCAATAATTTTTTATTCACTACTAGTAGAATTCCTTTTTTTATTATTTTTTTTACTGTGGAGACGACAGTAAATCCTCTTATCACATTCCTCTACTAAAAAAATAAATAAATAAGAAAATAACGTGTGTATTCATCATGCTTTAGAGAGGAATTTGGTGTATAAGAAAGAACAAAGTCCGCGTCATACATAGCAGGAAGTTGTTCCAAGACTTTTTTCTCAAAAGGTTTTGTCGACTGAAATGATGCTTGGAGTTTTCTACGATATATTGAACAGGTACTTATAATCATGCTAATGTACGGTGTGTTGTTTTTCCTTGGAAAATTCTAATTGAAAAAGGCAACACTGAGTAACAATAAGGAGGAAATCGGAAATGTCAAAGCAAACAAAGTACAAAAGAGAAATGGAAAAATCTCCGTTGCTAAGATACGCCTTCTCTCTCTCTCTCTCTCTCTCTCTCTCTCTCTCTCTCTCTCTCTCTCTCTCTCTCTCTCTCTGCTGTATGGGGACTTACAGAAGTGGAAAGTAGGGTAACAATTACCCAATATTCTAATGTACGGTGAGGACGCATGAGAGACCCCTGGGGGAGTAGGAGGGAGAAGGTGGGGCGTGACATTATACTAGCAGGTTTCGATGTAGGGTACGGGTAGGGTATTGTAAACGTGGGGGTGTGGGGTGGGGGGGGGGGGGGAGATATAGGGCATACTTTCGAGTGGTGTATGGAAAGGGAGGAGGAAAGGGTAAAGCTTGCCATCTCATATGCAAATCAAGAGTCTGTGCTGAATCACTTTTAAGAGCACCGACCCCCTTTTTTAATGAGGTGCCATTAGAATTATGCGGCGCATTTCGTTAAAAACCGCTGAATTGCTATAATTGAAAAAAGAAGTCCATTTAAGCCACAGGGATTTTCCATTAGGTGATGGCTTGTGAGTGAGACCGTTATAGCTTTGGCATTATCTCGTTCTACAGATGTTTATCCTTGCTTTACGGCTGCGTTTTCATTTCTATTTCATTTCTGTGATCATGTCCTTATTTCCACTTTCAGTTTCTTTAATCATGAAAGTCAGCCTTCAGAGCCGTTTGCAAAAGATGTTTTCACCCTAATTGTGCATCAAAGGAAGTAGCTTTGATTAAATTTGCCGTTTATCATACCCCATAACAATAATAATAATAATAATAATAATGATAATAATAATAATAATAATAATAATCAATAATAATAATGAACCAAACAAAAACTTCTTTCAGTTTTCTTCTGAAGATTGAAAAAGAAACCCACAAATTCAATTTGTAACTTGTTTACTTCTAAGTATTTACATTAAGTTTACTCCACATCGAGTACTTTCAGGCCCTTCTGCCCAATGGCCCATCAAGAGATGTTGGGATGTTAGCCTGGGTCAAGGCCCAGCAGTCTCTGGAACTTCTTCTCGTTGTGCTGTCATTTATGCGATGGCTGTTCTGGTTTTCTTGAGAGTTGCCAATCCCCTCTTGTCGCTCTGATATCCTGAGCTGATGGTCAATGGGATTCACCCTTGTGGGTAAGGGTGTGGTCACCGAAAGTCTGTTGGGCAGGAAACCTAACAATCTCCAGGTCAGCAGGGTCAATCTTAGCTTCTTTAATATCAAAGCTCGGCTTATGGGATCTTCTGAGGTAAAACCTTTGTTTCCTTCAATTACTTGACTCTCTGATAGCGCACCTTCTACTACCCTCCTGTGACTAATTTTGTTGCTTTGTATATAAGCCTACTGTTTTTGAAATCCATCCTATGGTCAATTTTTTCCCAACAATGTCTAGCTATAGCACTCCCCGAGAGTTAAGCTGTACTGCCCTTCTATGTTCTTGGACTCTAGTCCTTATTCCCCTACCTGATTCCCCCACATATCTGTCTCACAATTATTGCAATTGATATGTATACCCCCCGCTACATCATCTGTATTACTGTCTTCTCCTTCCAATTTATTTTTAACTTTACATACTTTGTTTTTTAACGGTATTATCAAATTGTATATACAAATTATATTGACTTTCTTTCATTTTTGAAGTGATTTGTTTCATTTAGGCGCAAAAAAGGGAGGGCAACTATTTCTTGTTTTCTTTTTATTCCATGTGCTCTCTACATTCGCTCTGTAAAATATTTTTTCTAGCTTTTCTTCTTCTTTTCATAGTCATGATATAAAAATAGGGGTTCTAACAGTTTATTTCTTGGAGGGCAATGAGAACGTGTGGACCCTTGCAAGATAGAGCAAGAAATAAATAGTACATTCGATGTAAAAGCTTCGATGCATTAGCATACCCGGAATAAGGTTCAGAAAAAAAAAAGGGCCACTCAACAAAGCTAGAAAAATATTTTACAGAGCGAATGTAGAGAGTACATGGAAATAAAGAAAACAAGAAAATATAGTTGCTCCCTTTTTTTTATGCCTAAAATGAAACAAATCACTTCAAAAATGAAAGAAAGTCAATATAAATTTGTATATACATTTGATAATACCTTAAAAAAAAAACAAACAAAGTATGTAAAAATAAATTGGAAGGAGAAGACAGTAATACAGATGATGTAGCGGGGGTATACATAATCAATTGCAATAATTGTGGAGACAGATATGTGGGGGGAATCAGGTAGGGAATAAGGACTAGAGTCCAAAAGAACATAGAAGGGCAGTAACAGCTTAACTCTCAAGGGGAGTGCTATAGCTAGACATTGTTGGGAAAAATGACCATAGGATGGATTTCAAAAAACAGTAGGCCTTATATACAAAAGCAACAAAATTAGTCACAGGAGGGTAGTAGAAGGTGCGCTTATCAGAGAGATCAAAGTAATTGAAGGAAACAAAGGTTACCTCAGAAGATCCCATAAGCCGAGCTTTGATATTAAAAGAAGCTAAGATTGACCCTGCTGACCTGGAGATTAGGTTTCCTGGACCAACAGACTTTCGGTGACCACACCCTTACCACAAGGGTGAATCCCATTGACCATCAGCTCAGGATATCAGAGCGACAAGAGGGGATCGGCAACTCTCAAGAAAACCAGAACAGCCATCGCATAATGACAGCACAACGAGAAGAAGTTCCAGAAGACTGCTGGGCCTTGACCCAGGCTAACATCCCAAAACATCTCTTGAGAATGGGCCACAGAAGGGCCTGAAAGTACTCGAGTGTGGAGTAAAACTTAATGTAAATACTTAGAAGTAAAACAAGTTACAAATTGAATTTGTGGGTTTCTGTTTCAATAATAATAATAATAATAATAATAATAATAATAATTATTATTATTATTATTATTATTATTAGTTATTATTATTATTATTATTATTGAAAAATGTGAGTCGGACTTGAAAAGGTCAAAAATTTATTGGTAATATCCGTGTGGAGATTTTACGTTCGAAATATTGTCACGTTACAAATGATTTAAACAAAACATTGGATTTTTGAAGCAAAATTTCAATAATAAGAATGATTATGATATCCATAATATATGATAGGAGTTTTGTAATAATAATAGAGCAAGTACTACCTCTAATAATGAAAATGATAAAAGAAGCTGAATAACCGTGCGGTCTGAACCTCATAATGAGTCAGTAGTACTAACAATGACGATAATGATAAACATAGCAAGTAGGGGCATTACAGTACTTCTGCCAAAATACCAACATCAGCGGTGTAACCAGCGGTGGTATCAGCGCGAAAACATCGTGTTGATTTAGGTGCAGTGCAGGGAGGGGTCACTCGGTAATCACTTTAAATCTCCGCCGCTTAATGTAAATCCACCAAATTTATTTATGCTCCACTAATGAATCATTTGTTCATCATTAGTGCCGACGGTACAAAATGCAGTTTTCAACGTTACATATTTTTAACATCACAGGTCGGGCCAAACTATACATTGGTTCTGTGCGATTTTGGAAATACATTTACAATTATTCATAGATATTGCAAGAAATATAACACTGCAATGAACAACCAACATTTCTCTCATCATTCCAGCAACCATTTCATTTTCATCATTGTTTAATATTACCAGATTCATTTTAGTTACATAGACACTTCATAAACGCAGTCATAAGTAGTCATCTGATGAAACCAGAAACGTTTGCATATTATATTTATCTTAAGTGAATATTTGTGAATACAAAAAAGTCTAAGGGATAATACGACATCATCAACCAAATGTTGCAAATGTGATCTTGTCTGCAGACCATTTGCGTTCCATTGTAGACTATAGCTATTGAAAATACTGTTAAATGGTTGAGTTTTGCTTCCTTTTTTTATTATTATTAACTGGGATTTTTTCTAATAATTTACTCACGACATTTATCTGTTGTTTGTAGTATACGTACTACGATATGTTTGTTAAACTATATTTTGTTGTTTTTGTTATTATTGTGCAATTCAGGGAAGCATTCATGACATTCACATGCGTAATCGTGTATATTTCTCGTTTCATTTGCTCTTGCTGCACCATTGGTGATGGAGTATTCTCTTCTCCCTTGACATAATCATTGTTATCCATGGTATGGTTCTCTTCTCTTCTTCTGTGTTTTGCATATCTGGCTCCATCGGTCTTACTCGTATTTGTAGAGTTAAAGGTATATTCTTATCTTGTTAGTGTTTGTGTTCTTTCTTATCTTTTGTCTTTGGTGGTTCCCAAACTGGGGGCCATCTAGCAGATGCAGGGTGCCCTAATCTGAGGATATGTATGTGTAAAACCAAAGAAGTTTAGTAGGTAGACAGCCAGTAGAGGCAATTTTCAGATTCAGTACGGTGGGCCATGGACGAGTATTCTGTATTAAAAGTGGATAACGAATAGAAGAAGTTTGGGAACCACTGGTTTAACCGATGTTCCTCTAGTAAGTTTGTTTTTTCGTTTTGGGTGGTGTTCTCTCCAAAAGTCTCTTATTGTCATAAAATGACAGAGTTAATTTACATTTCCATTAAAAGAAGTGTTAATTTCTTTATCATTAATTTTACTATAGATTTATTGTGAGTTACTAGTTCATCTTCTTTATCATCAGCTTTTCACATCCTTATATGGGGTCGCTGTTTATTGGTCTTCGCCATCTTCTGCGATCATGCACCATTACCTCACGTTCCTCTTCCGTATGTCCCTGTTCACTGGTCTCTCCATCTCATTTTTTGGTCTACCTTTCCTCCTTGTTCCAGGCACTTCCGTGTTCATGGTTCCTTTACATACAGAATCCTCCTCTCCTCTCATAACATGCCCAAACCATTGCAATCGTCTCTGTTGCAGCTTCTTTGATACTTCTGTTACTTAAACCGTCCCGGTCCCTCTTATGAAGTCATTCCTTATCTTGTCTCTCCTGGCCATTCCCCACATCCAACGTAATATTTTCATTTCTGCCACTTCCATCCTTCTCTCTTGTGCTTTCTTCATGTCCCATGTTTCACATTTTTCCCTTCAGCTTTACATTAAATCTTTTGTCACATAGCACACCTGATGTTTTCCTCTAATTGCACCAAGCTGATTGTATCTGTGGTTCACTTCCTCCTCCATCCCTCTACAATCATTAACAATGGCCCAAGGTAGTACATAAAGGATGTAGCTCTTTTTACTTCTTCCTGCTCTATGTTGATGCTTCCCCCTTGATCTCCTCCATTCATCCACATATATTCAGTTTTTGCTCTGCTTATCTTTAGGCCTCTGTCCTCCAATGCACTCCTCCACAACTCCAATTTCCTGTCTGCTTCTTCCTCACTGGTGGTTACTACCACTATGTCATCTACAAAGAGTACACTCCAAGGCACCTGATCTTTCACACCAGCCACTACCATATCAAAAATATAGGGACTCAAGGCAGACCCTTGTTGGAGTCCAACTTTCATCTCAAACTTCTGTGTTGTTCCCACTAAGCTTTTTACCTGTGTTGTTGCTTCTCTATACATATTTACAATCTTCACATATTTTTCTGGGACACCTTTTTCCCTCATTCACCTCCAAACTTCTTGCTTAGGCACTCGATCATATGCTTTCACAAGATCAGTGAGTACTAGATGTAGTTCCTTTCCTTTTTCTCTATATTCTTCCATGAGAATTACTAGTTACTGTGTGTTGCTAGTTGATAATTACTAATTATTATTTTTCAATTATAAATAATATTTTTTCACCCATATTTCCCAAATAGGACAAGATTTTCCCGCTTCTTGATTCCCACCTTAACGTTTGGGTTATGTCCCTGTTTCGGTGTTTTTTAGCACACATGGCACTTTAATTGAGGGGACCTTCGTGGTGCACGATAATGGCGAGCAATGCTATTCCTTATTTGTTATAGTATGTAATCACTTCCTGTACCTATCTTCATGAAGACATCGAACTATCTAAGTATCTTATATATGTTAATTTGCATGTTTGGCCAAATGTGTATGGGGGAGTTTGTGAGGACAAGAGAGAGAGACAGGTAACTGGGTACTGATGCTTTATTGCCCGAGAGTGGGGCATACATTAACATGTAGTACCTGAGTCTGGGCGACACAGGTACACACGCAGAGATCAATGATTTATGTTTCTTTACATACACATACATAAGAATAACTGCAAACGTAGTCTGTGTACCTACATGATATTTACATTGGAGGAAAGGCCAGAGAATTCTACATCGAATGACATAAATTGGAAATTGGCAAGTTGCGAAATTAATATAAAATATCGTACAAGTACTCTCCCCCAAGACAATTATTATGAAAAAATAATGATTGGATGATTAAATACAATGAGGAACTTCTAGTCAGAGTATCGTCGCAGAAGCAGAAGTCGACCCAGTATCCTTGAGATCACTTGCTGTGGGGTGTCATCGACTGCTGAGTCCTTTGGCGATTTTGGCTGATAGGTGGTGCCTGGGGGCGGTTGACTGTCGTCTGTGTGTGTCGGAAGCTTTGGGAGGTGCATTGGGCAGGCAGAGGAGTACCACAAGCAGCGGCGTTGGGCAGCCCGAGGAGACCCACAGATGCGGCAGTGGCATCAGGTGGGCCGTGGAGGCCCACAGGTGCGGCAGCTGCATCAGGTGGGCCAAGGAGGACCACAAGCAGCGGTGTCGTGCGGGCTGAGGAGGCCCACAGGTGCAGCAGTAGCGCCGGGTGGGCCAAGGAGACCCACAGATGCGACAGTGGTATCAGACGGGCTGAGGAGGCCCACAGATGCAGCATTGGGCAGGTTGAGGAGGCCTACATGTGCAGCAGCGGTGTGGGGTGGGCCGAGGAGGACCACAGGCAGTGGCGTCGGGCGGGCCGTGGAGGCCCACAGGTGCAGCAGCCACGTCAGGTGGGCCAAGGAGGACCACAAGGAGTGGTGTCGGGCGAGCCGAGGAGGCCCACAGGTGCAACAGTGGCATCGGGTGGGCCGAGGAGGCCCACAGATGCGGCATCGGGCAGGCTAAGGGGGCCCACATGTGCAGCAGCAGCAGCTTTGGGTGGGCTGATGAGGACCATAGGCAGCAGCATCAGTAGGGTCGAGGAGGCCTGCAGGTGCGGTAGCGGTGTTGGGAGGGCCGAGGAGACCCAAAGGTGAAACAGGAAGGCAGGACCTTGGTCCATGGCGATTCCATCTGGTACTCTACAGCGACTGATCCAGCTTGAGCGAAAGGCCTCCACACAGGTGCTAGTAGTGGCTTCTGTTGTCAGAGTCGCCTGGGGCCACCTAGTGGATCAGTCCATGATCATCAGGAGATAGCTGGCAACCCCTGATTGTTGCAGAGGGCCCACAACGTCGACATGGATGTGTCTGAAGCGTTGCCTGGGTTGTGGGAAATCCCCCACGCCTGGTTCTGTGTGTCGGCTGACCAGCACCAAGCTACCCATCCTTGTGACTTGTTTCACACACCAAAACGCAAACGCACTGTGTGATTCCGTTGATGCCTTTCTGAATATGGTCGATGTGAATTGTAAATGGCAGGGCCAAACCGCTTGAACACACCAGAACATACCTGGGGAGGTACGCCGTGATTAGTCTGTTAGTGGCGTGGGTGGTTTTCCGAGGAAGGAGCTTTCAGAAGCCTAAACTTTGTCACCATATGGTTCCATTAAAGGCTTCTGAAGGTAATTGCGGCCATAGTGAGTTCATTAATAGGTGTGGATGGACATGTAGTACCTGAGTCTAGGCGAAACAGGTATGCTCGCAGAGATCGACAAATATTTGGATGTATATATATCTCCAAGAGACATATATGCATCAATATATCTCTGAGAGAGATTCTTTGAGTGATGATGAGTTTGATGCACTTGAGAAGAACCATGCACAATATGATGTTTCGTATTATACAGAGACTAATAAATTATTTGATGTTTTAGATAAACTACAGAGTGCAGTTCCTGGAATTTCCAATCCCGTTCCGACACAACAGAGTGCCAAGGTTAGCTTACCTGAAGTAAAGATTAACAACTTTGATGGAACGTTATAGGAATGGGAAACTTGGTGGGACAGTTTCCGTTCGTTAGTTCATGATCGCAAGGATGTGGACAAGGTTTTGAAAATGACACACCTTAAGTCATGTTTGAAAGGTAAAGCATTGTTAGCTGTCTGAAGATTTCAGGTCACAGACCAAGATTATGATGATCCTATTGCAGCTTTGCAAGATAGATTTGCTAACCCAGAGAAGGCAAGACAAACTAGTACTTCAGTTGTTCAATATAGATAACCTAAGAATACTGCTAAGGAATTGGAGAAGTTTAAGTTGGATTTTGAAAGAATCATGAAGACTCTTCAACACTATGTTACTGATTTAGTACATTCTTCCCATTGGCTTATTGCTGTTATGTTACAGAGTAGCTTACTTACAGAGGCAGAGATGTTCATTTTTCAGAAATTCCAGACTAAATATTTTACAGTTGATCAAATCAGCACAGGTCTTGCCGACCACCTTGAATTCCTTGATAAGATGCCAAATAGTGGCAAATACAGTATGAGAGTGATAAATTTCCACAGGATAGTGGCAAATTTCAAATTAGAGATAAAGTGAAATTCTCCAACAGACACTGCAGGTATCTACAGATAATACTCAAATTGGAAATTATTCAGTTGAAGCGACATCTTCAAAAATCCAATGTTTCTTGTGTCCATCAGATAGTCACAGATCCAGACGGTGCTCAACCTGAAGAAGTAACCTGATAGATATGGGACAGTGTTCTAGATGTTTAAGAAATAAGCATAATGGCAGGTGTTTGCAGCTGTCTGCAATAAGACTAATAATAATGAAGTTTTTTGCTACACCAATTTTGCAGGCAAGTTGCAAAGTGAGGTGAAAGCAAATAGTATTGTAAATTCAGATAAGCAAGTTAACAGTACAAGCATTGAAGTTAAGAGTGTAGTTTCAAGTACAAAGAGTACTGATTCCAGATATTCTGCTTTAGCTACGGCTCAGGTCAAGGTATCTAATGATAAAGTCGGAGTATGTTCACTGCTTTTTTTTATCCTGGATTGCAGATTTCATATATTACTTCCAAGTTAGTTAAGCACTACAGCTAAAGACTGTTGAGATCCAACAACTTGTTTTGCAAGGTTTTCAGTCCCAGCCAAATGAAGAACAATTTGATAATGTGACACCTCTAGTTTCTTTAGGTAGGAGAAGTAAGAAAATGAGAGTTGTAATCGTTGATAAGTTACCAGGTAGTATGTTTGCACATGGCATGCATAAGGTTTATTAAATGCTGCAGGGTAAAGAGATTAAAAGTGCAGATGAAATTTCATCCAACACTGTTTCAGGGATTGAATTAATGGTGAGTTGTGATTACTTTGCTGATTTGTAGGTGGCGTTACCAAGTATGAAGGTATTAGATTGTTTAAGACACCTAGTGATTGCATTCCATTTGATAAGATTCCCTCACAATTTTCCAATAACCTTGAAACTTCCATTAAGACAAAATTGTTGTTTGCAGATTAACTGCTAATATTTCTCCACTTCATGTTAGTGATTTGATTGAAGAAAATAATGAACAAGTTCATAAATAATGGGAATTAGAATCTATAGACATCAATCCAACTGTCCCCATCTGTAGAAGATGATTGTGTCAACAGAAAGTATGTCAGTAGTGTTGTGTATCAAAATGGACAGTATTTTGTTCATCTTCCTTGGAAAGAAAATTGCCCTCTTTTGCTCAACCATAGAATGGCTTTAGGTCAAGTGTTTTCATTAAGGAAAAATTTATCTAAGGCTCCTGGACGTTTGGATGCATACCATAATATCATTCAGGATCAGTTAAATCAGAATTGTATTGAGAAATGTTCCTGATGCAGTAGTTGGTGCTAATACACATTATATTCCACATCATGGGGTACTTAAAGATTCGGACACTACCCCCTTAAGGATAGTGTATAATTGCAGTGCTTAACATGGAAAGGATTATCCTTTTCTCAATGATTGTTTAATCAACTAACACTCCCTGACAGAGAAGTTAGGTGATATTTTGTTAAAGTTTAGAATCAATGGTTTTGCATTTAGTGCAGATATTAGCAAGGCCTTTTTGTGGGTAGGCCAGCTGAATGTTGATTGAGATTTTGTTAGGTTTCTGTTGTTTCGAGATCCGCAGAACCCAGAAGCAGGTTTAGACCCTTATAGATTTGCTAGTGTGCTGTTTGGTAGCACATCATCTCCATTATTGTTGATGGCAACACAACTATCATTTGAGTAGGTCAGGTAGCCCCTTTAAGAATTTGATTGCCAAATCCTTTTATTTTGATAATCTTCAGGGTAGTGTCTAATGAAATGGAATTGTTAGAGTTTCATGCTGAGGCCAACAAGCAACTGATGAGTTCCAATATGACACTCAGGACTTGGGTAACTAACAATGAGAAACTTTAAACTAAAAGTGAAGAGGATAACAGTGGTTATGTTGTTCCTACCACTACTTCAGTTCTTGGATTGAATTGGGATGTCAACTCAGACATACTTAGTCTGAAGTCAGCTAATATATTTGTACCTGAAGTAATCACAAAACACAATTTACTTAGTTTGGTCTCAACTGTTTTTGATCCACTAGGATTCCTTTGTTCGGTGATCATAAGGGGTAAAATCCTCACTCAAGCTGCTTGGAGGACTAATGTCCCATGGAATGATCCATTAGGTAAAGAATTTCTAAGTAGTTAGATGGAATTATATGAAGAGTTCAAGGCACTTAGTGAATTTTCAGTACCTCGCAAGGTTGCAACTCAAGGAGTATGCTATGGTGTGCACATATTTTGTGACAGCTCGACCAAAGCTTATGGTTGTGCAGCATATTTGGTAGGAAATAGAGAAATTAATCTTGTTATGGCAAAAGCTAATGTTGCCTCCTTTACAACAAAAACTTTTAAAATTGGAACTGACATCAATTTGGTTAGGAACTAAATTAGCCAACTACATTCACAAGGTTTTAAGTGATATTAATATTTCAAAAACTGTAATTTGATCTGATAATGAGGCTGCTATTCAGTGGGTCAGAAACGATAATTCCAAAATTGTTTATGTCAAGAACAGGGTGGCTGAGATCAGAGAAGTGTCAGCCAGTTATCAAATATTTCATGTGTCTACTGGAGAAAATCCTGCTGACTTAGTGACTCGTGCAGCCAAAGTTAAAGACTTAGTGTCAAATTCGTTATGATTTAAAGGTCCCGCTTGGCTGCCATGTGAAAGTTTGTGGCCAAGTCAAAAGGATGAAGTTGTAGTTTATGAGATAACAGCAAAGACAAATCAATCCAGTTTAAGGTTGAATATTTGTTTGAAGTTAAAGAATGTTCTTCTTTGGAGAAGATTTTCATGATAACGAAACATGTATTTCATTTTCTGAAAAAATTGTTACACAAGATATCACCCAATCGGGTGTCAAAGATAACTTTACCAGATCCAGCAGAGGTATTATCAACTTACTAAGTTTAAAGAGACTTTTACTTGGCTGTTCTATTCCAAGAATCCAGTTCCTGTTAAGAACTTGTAAGATCTTTTGCAGAAACCACATAGCTTGTCTGTCGAATGTTCTGATTTGTTTAAGTACTTAGGTCTAGATTATGACCCATCCATTAGACTGATGAGGTCAAGAGGTCAGTCACCTCCAGCATGCTGAGACTGCTGTGAATTCCAAATACTCTGTACTAGTACCACCAGGAGAACATTTAACTAACTTTTTCATTCTAAAGTCACACAGGTATGCATGGAGGAATACAGGAAACTCTTGCTACTATTTGTCGACAACTTTGGATCCCCAAGGGAAGGCAAGCTGTACGAAAAGTCATTAGAAAGTGTGTTATCTGCAGGAAAGTTGAAGGTAAACCCTAGTCCCCCCTCTTTACCTTTACATAGAGTTGTTTTGAAGAGACCATTTGAGTGTAGGTGTTGAATATTCTGGACTTATTGTCGTTACAAAGACTGAAGATAATGAGCCAAGGAAGATATATATCTGCTTGTTTACTTTTACAACTACAAGAGCAGTTCACTTACATGTGGCACTAGATATGACAGCAGAATCATTCTTATTAATTTTTCGTAGGTTTTGTGGCACCTGGTCTGTTCCCAAATAGATAATTTCAGATAATGGGATAAACTTTAAAGCAACTGCCAAGTTTCTTGCGGAAATATGTGTGATGCTCAAATACGAGAATATTGTAGTAATCGTGTAACTGTATGGAAATTCATCGCTCCCAGAGCACCTTGGCAAGATAGCTTCTATGAGAGGATGATTAAGGTCTTTAAGAATTGTTTGCGGAAGGTTTTGTATCGTAAGAGAGTCAGTTTAGATGAACTTCAGACTGTGGTTGTTGAGATTCAATCTCGTGTTAATATAGACCACTCACTTATATCAGGATGTCTCCAGAACCCTTGTCACCTTACATCTCTTATATGGCAGATCAATTGAAGCTATGCCACCAGTAGTTTTAGAGGATTAATCTGATCCTACTTACATGGACCACAATCAATTGAATAAGTAATTTTCCTTATTGTCTTGTATCATTTCCAAGTTTGAGAAGGTCTGGAAGAATGAATATATAGTTTCCTTAAGAGAACAGCATTATGGTTCTGATAGAGCTAGAGAATTGAATAATCTTAAGGTTGGGGATGTTTTTTTTTTTTTTTTGGTCCAAGTTAAATCTCCAAGAAGAGAGCGGCCTTTAGGTAGAATTGTTGAGCTTCGATGTGATTCAGGAGTCACGTTTTGTACATGTGTACTGCAAAGGTCATGTCAGTACAGGAACAGTTGAAAAGTTTGTACCTTAGAGTTGAAAAGTTTGTACCTTAGAGGTTAGTGAACCAGTGGATGAGGAACTTATAAGCAATCTTGATGATAATGTGAATACTTATGTTCCTAGTTCTGAAATGCCTCGTCCCCTTGGTCAAATGATTGGAACACGTCTTCAACGTGCTAGCAAAACTAGAGCTACACTAGAGAGGAGAGAGCTCATGAAACTAGGAGCTCTATAAGATAAGTTTAGTCCTTATGTGAGAAACCGCCTTCCTTTTTTTTTATTTATTTATTTTTTGGGGGCTTGACCTGAGAATGTCATAAAATGACAGTTAATTTACATTTCCATAAAAATAAAAGTGTTAATTTCTTTATCACTAATTGTACTGTAGATTTATTGTGAGTTACTTGTTAATAATTACTAATTATTATATTTGAATTGTAAATAATATTTTTTCACTTGTATTTTGCAAATGGGACAAGATTTTCCTGCTTCTTGATTCCTGCCTTAACGTCCGGGTTATGTCCCTGTTTCAGTGTTTCTTAGCTCACATGGACGTTTGTGGTGCACGATAATGGCGAGCAGTACCATTCCCAAAGCCATTCCTTATTTGTTATATATTATGTAATCACTTCCTGTTCCCATCTGCCATCAAAAATATTTTTAAAAATACTAAAAACTTCCGTATGGCTTTGAAACTTTAAGACAGTGTTAACAATGCTTTTAGGCTACTTTTTAGCTATATATAGTTGTTTTGAGAAGTTTTCGATATTTTGGGTGTTTGTAGTATAACTGTCCTTGCCACACCTAACTTAATTTCTGGTCAATCACAACTTTCCTTTGCTTCTTCTGTAATAGCATCTTCTTGTGGTCCTATTTCCATTAATATTCGAAGTGAACATGATAGAATATTATCTATATCATTTGTACCTGTTTATTTATTTTTTACCATTTTTGTTTTTTCTGTGTTTTTGTTTCATTATTGGTTCTCGTTATCGAAGAATATGTAAGTTTCTTAACAGGATCCTGAATTCTTCTCACTTTCATTCCTAATTAAGATTTTTTTTATAAACATCCCAGCTCTTTCTTGTAATATTTGTAATTCCGTATTACATATATTATATAATAAATGCATTCTTTGGACCTTGCATAATGATCTTGCCCACATTTTACGCACTTCGGTTCATTGCACTTCCATTGTGTGGTATGTTCATCAGATCCATAGTGAGTGCATATGGGTTCATTTCGACAATTCTTTGTGTGCGTATATTTACTACAATTTGATACTATAGTGGCTTTAGGACATAGGGTCTTAACTCTCAGTTTTAGCCCAAAATTTTTATTTTTTTATCTAGATCTTGGCCCTCAAATTTAATTTAGCTATTTTTAGTTTACCACTATTTTACTTGGTACAACATATACCTCACAATCCTGGAACTTGGGATATCTCATTTTTAGGTATCTAATAGCATACGTATTCTTTTTCACTGGTTCGTTATTTTCAGGAAGTACAATGGTACCCTGAATGCTATTCATAGCATCGTGTTTTTTCCCTTTTATGTTTTTGGGACAAATCGTCTTCAGACTGACTTATTGTTGTTGCTTCTAAAGACCATGTATTTTTTTTTATTTGTTTGAACGACATTTCTGCCGTTGAATGCCTATTTGATAAATAATTTTCCCATTTTAATGCAAAATTTTTTGTTCAATTTCCAAAGTAAGAAACCTTGACCAACTTCCACTCCCGAGGGAGTCATGTCAGTATTTACTCTTCTTGGGTATGCTGTATGGTATTAGGGTTTTGATACCATTTTGACTTAAGTAAATTAAGCTTCCATAAGAACAGTCCATTGTCATTCTAGTAGTTGTCAGGAGGTTACGATTCATATTCATATGTTGAATAATAACAATTTCGTCCATAATGAGGTCCCTCTCACTGGGGAGGCCCAGAGTGGTAACTGCCCTGGGATCCTCACCTGGATATACATCATGCCCTCAATGCCTTAGGAGTTGTCATTCTGTCGAGATCTGACCCAGCACTAACCTAAAAATTTCCCCTCGCTTGACCACATCGGGTACTCTAGTTTTACGGGTGAGGTGCCATGCCGTCCAATTCCACCCTCTTTCAAAGTTATGAGAGCTTTGACTTCTGTAATTCAATTCCATGTAAAGGTCGTTAACGAAAGAGGAAGAAGAGAGGGAAAAATTTATAGGAGCAGCGGTGAAAAGAGTTATAAGTCCCAATGTTTGGTTGACTGACAGCAGAGAGAGTAAGCATAGAGGAGCATACACTCCTTGCAGTGGAACCCTATGCCCTGACCTTGTCAAGGAGTTGGGATCAGGGGCACAAAGGGGATAGCACTCTGGTGAAAACTTGGGACATGGAACTCAGCCCAAAACAAAGAACTCAGCATTGATATGGCTTTCCCTCAAAGACAAAGTGTAGGAATTTCGTGAAACTTGGTGAATGGAGACATGAAAGTACACATCTTTCATATGCACAGTAAACATCCATGCACGTTTCATCACAGCAGCTAAAGACTGGCGGCTCACTCCATGGAAAAAAGGGGAACCTTTGGATACAGGTTGAGCTTGTATATGTCTAGAAGCGACTTCCTGAGTCAAACCTGTCTCTTCTCTAGGTTGCCTCTGCATGAATGAACGGTTATGAGATGGTTGAAGAGGTGGTAAATTCCTGAAAGGAATGCAATAACCTTCCAAATGAGCTTTTTTTACCCAGGTGTCTATATCTAAGCGTTCCCACGTGGCCTAACCTGCCATCCATAGGCACCTGAGGGCTCTAAGAGCTATTCTTTATCAGACTTAGGATTCTTGATATGAGTGAAGGAATTGCACTTTCCCCTTTTGATTGGATGATATCTGAATCCTTGCTGCCAAAAGGACACTTCCTCCTTCCTGAGACTGGAAAGGAAAACTGAAGGCAAGAGGTAGAATTGCCGAAAGTGCGTTTATAGTAAAAGGAAGAGATAGAAGACTTCCCTTTAGTGACCTGGGACTAGTGAAGAAAAGTTCTATTGCAGCTTTCTCCATCTTTCCAGCTATAGACATGGATAGCTTGATGTCTATCATCTTCCCACTGACTGTCTGCTAAGGAGGGAGACTGAAGAAACCAGCAGAAAGCATAGCAGCTCCTTTGAGTAAACTTTAAAGTTGCTTGTGACACGAGATCAGTGGTGGATTACCCAATAGACAAATTATGCTGAGCCTAGGGCCCCCAAAAGTCGCGCTAGCCTGAATAATAACTATTGCCTAGCTGCAAAAATTGAGCCCTTTATATATATATATATATATATATATATATATATATATATATATATATATATATATATATATATGTGTGTGTGTGTGTGTGTGTGTGTGTACTGTTCGGTTGTATGTGCCTCTGTTTTCAAAATGTATTATTTTCTGACTAAATTACCTGTGACCACGTGTGGGTGGGTGCTCTTTCAAATCTTAACCTAGTCCACAGGTGTTTTTTCGTTTCTATAAAGTGAAATTGGACTTTGTTAATCCTGTAATTTCCATTTGTATATGCTTACCTTTACTGTGTTTCTCTTTGTTCTGATCAGTCTTGCCTTAAGTAAAGGGTCGTTAATACCAAAAGATCTCGGCGAAAGCTCTTGCAGTTCTTGTGTTTTCATTTTACTCTGTGGCATTACCTTTATTTATACATAGCATCACCTTTTATATATTTCGTGATCAAGTTATTCATATGTGTATATATGTGTATATATATATTATATATCTATATATATTATATGAATGATCATAACATTATATTATTATTGATATATTAATAATATATATATTATATTATTAAATAATACATACCAATATTATATATTATCTATATATTATAAATACTATAGATTATATATATATATAGGGCTCAATTTTTGCAGCTAGGCAATTTTTATTATACAGGCTAGCGTGACTTTGGGGTGCCCTAGGCTCAGCATAATTTGTCTATTGGGTAATCCACCACTGATCTTGTGTCACAAGCAACTTTAATGTTTACTCAAAGGAGTTGCTATATATATATATATATATATATATATATATATATATATATATATATATATATATATATTATATATGTGTGTGTGTGTGTGTGTGTGGTGTGGTGTTGTGTGTGTATACATATATGCACATATGAATAACTTGATCACGAAATATATAAAAGGTGATGCTATTCATAAATTAAGGTAGTGCCACAGAGGAAAATGAAGACACAAGAACTGCAAGAGCTTTCGCCGAGATCTTTTGGTATTAACGACCCTTTACTTAAGGCAAGACTGATCAGAACAAAGAAAAACACAGTACAGGTAAGCATATACAAATGGAAATTACAGGATTAACAAAAGGTCCAATTCAATTTAAAGAAACGAAAAAACACCTGTGGACTAGGTTAAAGATTTGAAAAAGCACCCACCCACACGTGGTCACAGGTAATTTAGTCAGAAAATAATACATTTTGAAAACAGAGGCACATACAACTAGGAGTACAAATTTAGTAAAGTCCCTAAGGCTAGATTAAGGATTTAAGAGCGGTGCGGTCAAACACACTGGTCAAAGGCAATTCAATTAAAAAAAACAATACACTTTGTATTAGTAAGATAAAATTTACAAAAGTGTTAAGACAGTGAGTAAGAAACGAACATTAGATAAAAATATGGCGAGCATGAGAGAGAGAAAGGGGAAAAAATAATCATTAAAAACATATGGGACTTATTAATTAGTAGTTTAATTCAATTATTTCAAGGTCCTTCATAAACAGTTTACAAATATATGGGTCCAAATGGTACAATCCCAGACTAAGATTTAGGTTTTTTTTATTAATGATTTGTATAATTGCTGATTCCAGTAACTGTCTTTAGACATAACTATTAGATCTAACAATTACAGAGCTATCGCCCCAATTTATACAATGAGATTTTTTGCTCAGATGGGTAAACAGTGCATTTGAAGTCTGGGCTGATCTAACTGAATACATATGCTGCTTAATTTGTAACTCTAAATCTTTGCTTAATTGACTTACATAAAAAGATGAACAATCCTTACAATGAATTTTTTAAATGATGTTATTTGTTATGGGATTATTCTTAATTAGCATACCTTTAATGGTATTGTTATAAAAGAACACATTAACATTAAAAGATTTAAATTTTGATTTTATGGTTTCAAATCCACGAAAGTAAGGCAAGCTAAGTACATTTTTAGGTGTTTCTTTTTCATTATTAACAGCACTATAATACTTTTTGTCAGCTTTTTGATAACATAAATCAATTATATGAGGTGGGTAGTAGAGATCATTTCCTTTTTTATGTATTCTATTGCTTGGTCAAGATATTGTGGACTCGCAATCCACAAAGCACTTAAGGACATGGAAGAAAATTAAATTTTAATATTAAGATAGTGGCCAGAATAAAAATGTACATATGTTAAATTATTTGTGGGTTTCCTATAAATACTAAATTTACATTTGAAAGACTCTCTATGTACTAATACATCTAGGAAAGGGATGACATTGTTATTTTCAATTTCAACAGGGAATTTTATGGATGGCACTAAATTATTCAATTTAGACAATAAATCTTTTACGTCGATACCAACAAGTAAGACTACTAACATGGCATCTACATATCTGAGCCATTTTAAGGGACAAGTGGGATATTCAGGAGGTTTTGTCTTTAAAAAAAATTCCATATATAAGTTTGAAAGGAGAGGTGATAAAGGGTTACCCATGGCCATACCAAATATTTATTGGAAATATTCTCCATTAAAAGTAAATCTCCAATCACAAATACACAACTTAATCAGTGACATTATGTGGCTAACGGACATAAGTAATTCATGCAATGCAAAAGTTCATTACTTAAATATTCTAGCACAGAGTCAAATAGAACTTTTGTAAACAAAGAATATACATGAAAACTGACCAAGGGTTTAATACAATGTTATTTGATTTTTCCACATGATCAAGAGAATTCCGGGTGTGTAAATTATATACAGTTCCAAGTAACGGGGAAAACAATTTAGTAATATATTTAGAGATTTTATAAGCAATTGATTCTACAGTATTAATAATTGGCCATATGGGGTTGTTTTCCTTAAGAGTTTTAACTAGGCTATCTAAATAAGGTAATGAGGGACAATTTACAGTTAATTTACACAACAATTCTTTTTCATCTTCAAGAATTTGTTTCATTGATATTAAGTTTTGTTATTATTTGGAGAAAATTGACTATATAGCACGCATGCATACTATACTAGTAGAAGAAACAACTTACAAAAAAATAAAAAAATCCGTTGGAGTAAGTAATATAAATTTTGATATCATTATGAAACAAATTCTTAAAGATAAAAAAGAATTGTTGTGTAAAGTAACTGTAAAGTGCTCCCACATTACCTTATTTATATGGCTAGTTAAAACTCATAAGAAAAATAACCCTATGCGGCCAATTTTGAGTACTGAAGGACCAATTGCTTATAAAATCTCTAAAGATATCACTAAATTGCTATCCCCGTTACTTGGAGCTGTATCTAATTCACACAAATTCACACATCCGGAATTCTCTTGATCGTGTAGAAAAATTAAATAACATTTTATTAAACCCTAGTGATATCTTTGTCAGTTTTCATGTATGTATGAATATTTAAGTAATGAACTTGTATTGCATGAATTACCCGTGCCCGTCAGTTACATAATTTCATTGGTTAAGTTGTTTATTTGTGATTGTATATTTAATGTTAATAGGAGAATATTACCAACAAATATTTGGTATGGCCATGGGTAACCCATTATCAACCTCTCCTTTCAAAATTATATAGGGATTTTTTTTAAAGACAACACCTCCCGAATATCACACTTGTCCTTTAAAATGGTTTATGAAGGACCTATAAATAAATGAATTAACTACTAATTAATTAGTCCCATATATTTTTAATTATTATTTTTTTCTCTCTCTCTCTTTTCTCATGGTTGCTATATTTATATCTTATATTCGTTTCTCACTCAATGTCTGAACACTTTTGTAAATTTCATCTTAATAATACAAAGTGTATTGTTTTTCAAATTGAATTGGCTTTGACCAGTGTGTTTGACCGCACCGCTCTTAAATCCTTAATCTAGCCTTTGGGACTTTACTAAATTTGTACTGTCTGGTCGTATGTGCCTCTGTTTTCAAACTATATTGTTTTCTGGCAAAGTTACCTGTGACCACGTGTGGGTGGCTTCTTTTAAAATCTTTAATATAGCCCACGGGCATTTTTTATTTTCTTTAAAAGTGCATTGGACCTTTCGTTAATCTTGTAATGTCCATTTGTATATGCTTACCTGTACTGTGTTTCTCTTTGTTCTGATCAGTCTTGCCTTAATTAAAGGGTCGTCAATGCCAAAAGATCTCAGCAGTTTTCGTGTTTTCATTTTAGTCTGTGGCATTACCTTTATATATATATATATATATATATATATATATATATATATATATATATATATATATATATATATATATATATATATATATAGATATAATAATATATATATATATTATTATATAATTAATATTATAATCTAATTATACTATATATCATATCTATATATATATATATTTTTATATATATATATATATAATATTATTATATTATCTATTTATCTATATATATATATATCTATATATATATATATATATATATATATATATATATATATATATATAGATATGTATGTATGTATAATGCATAATGTTTATATATGTGTATACATATGTATCCCAGCTGACCAACCAGGAGCTGTCCAGATAATCTCTGAATGACAATGGATAAACTCTCTCTCTCTCTCTCTCTCTCTCTCTCTCTCTCTCTCTCCTCTCTCTATTCCTTCTTCTCATCGATTCGTCCTCTCTCTCTACCCTTCTTGCTCTCTCCTTCTCCTTCATTTTGTTTCACTTTAAATTAGATTTAGTTGCTTCAGTTACATTGCCCATCATTTTTGACATTTTACATTTCACCACTTCTTTGCCCCATTCACATCAGGGCTGAACTTGGACTTGAAGGACATCAGGAATGTCTCTATTTGTCCCAGCGACGTTGAAAACTGTGGATTAGACTCTAATATCTGTAGTTTTCGGTTATTTTAAATGCCACCACCTTCCCACCGCTTCTCACGCCTCCCCTTCCTACCAGGGCTGAACTTGGACTTAAAAGACATTGCGAGTGTCACTATTCATCACAGTGACCTCAAAAACTATGGATTAGACACTAATATCTATATTTTTTTGGTTATTTTTACATTTCACCACCTTTCCACACCTTTTCAGCTCCCCCCCCCCCCCCCTTCATTTTGGGGCTGTTTTGAACTTAAAGGTTTTCAGGAGTGTCACCATTCATCTCAGCAACTTCAAAAAACTTAGGATTAGATACTAATACCTGATGGTTTCAGTTATTTTTACATGTCACCCACCCTTCTTACCCCTTTCTCACCCACCTCCTATTGGGATCGGGGCTGAACTTGGATTTAAAGGCCATCAGGAGTGTCACTATTCAT
>NC_087203.1:58615356-58720356 GCF_015104395.2 Macrobrachium nipponense | reverse complement strand
CACCGGATCCCTCCGGGGTTATAGCCTATTCAGGCGATTAAGGAGGGGTTTGATGCCCAAAATTTTTCCGAGCTCCGGCATTCAACGGAGTTCTTCTGTCCTTTAGCCTGTAAGTGATAGTCCTTTAAGATACTCATGTGTCTTTTCACTTACAGACCACCCAACTGTGAGCATCCGGGATGCGCCGCCACACTTCAGGACCCATGTGGACACGAAGTTTGCCGGTCCCATGCTCCATGCGCGACTCCGCACGGGGACATCCAGGTCTGGTACCACGAGACGTGTACCATCTGTTACGATCTGGTGAGCCAGCTCTTAGACGGGGTAAGTATTCCAACTCCGTTAACTGGTTCTCATTTTTTATAGTGCTTAAGTTTTTACATTAATCACTCTAACTTAAGGTAAGATTCAGGGGGTCTTATAGCCCCTATAATTTTAAGTTACGCTTTAAGTTAGTTTTAGTTTTAAGTTATTCTTAAATCTAATCAATACCCTCTCTTCCAGGCTCCGGTTCCGGCTGTGAGGGATACCGCACTGGCAACCCTGAGGGCCTGGGTCGGCGGTTTCGGGAAGAACGCCGCCAAGGGTATGCCCTACATCCTTGAGAAGAGGTTGGCGGTACTAATCTTCCCCGGAGGCAAGGCGACAGGCTACGCGACCCAGCAGATGCGGCCCCGACTATCGCTTTCATCAGCAACAGCTGGCTGCCTCGTTGACAGACCAAGGCCAGGAACATCTCTCGGAAGTCGCGACGCTTGATATCAATGTAGAACCCATGGTAGGTGTAGACGACCTGTTGGTCGAGGTAGGTAAGTTGGACACCCAAGGGATACCCTTGGGTGCTACTGGTTCTTCTACTCCTGCAACCTCTCCATCCTTCCAAGGCTTTACGGGTAATGAATTATATACTTCTCCTGACGCTTCAGTTAGACCCAAGGTCAAGGGTCAGGCAGTGAAAACCTTGACGAAGACGTCGTCGTCGTCTAAGAAGACGGCTTCGGCGTCATCCTCTTCTCGTAAGTCTCCGGCTAGGAATCCCGGAGCAGAGAGATCTAAAGCTTCGGGTCCGGCTCTAAGTCCTCGAGGAGTAGATCCTCCAGGGAGAGATCTCACACTCCAGCGGAATCGTTAGTTCCGCTACCCTTGGTTCCAGTTCAGGGCCACCCTTCCACCTCCGCAGCAAGCTCCGGCTTTGGACGCCAACGCTGTCTGTTACAACAGGTGGGCGATCTGGTTGGGTCTCTGAAAAATAGCATGGAACAAATGTTCTCTCGGTTGTCTGATAGGATTACCTCTCAGGACAACATTATAGCCGGACTGAGCCAAGCTCCTCTAGCCTCTCCACCTTTCAGCACAGGTGGGAGCCCAACTTCCCCGTATGACTCTCTTCCTCCGTTCTCAATGAACAACCCTTGGAGAGTAGCGTCATACGCCCCCTTCCAAGACGGGCTCATCTCTATCCCGGAATGTGGAACTCGGAGGATTGAGGACTTCGAGTTCTACCCGGAAGACCTTCAGCCTCCGTTCATCGGCTACGCCAGGCTCACCGACCTCAGCCATGACTCGGGATGATAAAGTACCAAAGGAGACAGTCCTCTATTCACGTGACCAGGCTCAGAGAGAATGGCTCAGGTGTCTAGAGGACATGGATTGTTCCAATACGAAAATCCAACCTTTCAAGAGTCCGTTTACGATCTTTACGATGGAAGAGAGTACCCTACCCCGCTCCCTTTCCTGACAAAGATCGCGACAACTACTATTCCAGCAGCCCAGAAGGGGGATTCCATGCCTCAACTGAAGGAAGCAGATCCTACATCTCCTCTACTTCCTTCAGCCGGTGAATTGTGGGAAGACTTACCTAACACCTTCTCAGCTGCAAACTCAAACCAGACTGTGCTATGGAGCAGTTTGGTGAGAAGCTACCTAGGCTTCCAGATAGCCTTATTCAGGCAGAATTCGATGGCCAAATCGCGGTTAGCCAGGTCCATTAATTCCATGGCTATGACCGAGGTGGCTACCATTGCCTATGGGTCGGAACCGCTCTTCAAGCTTCTTACCAAATCTTTGACTCAAACGGTGCAGTCAGATTATGTTTGAGTTTTGCCACTGCTAGGGACGAATTGTGGAAAAACATGTCTACAAGAAGCAACTATTCGGCACGAGCCGAATAAGTTGCTTGCGTCAAGCATCTGGGGAGCAGACCTCTTCCCAGAAGCGATGGTGAAGGAGGTTCAGTCAGAGGCTACGAGATTGAACCAGAGCCTTAAAGACCGTTGGGGTCTTACGGCCAAGAGACGACAGGACCAAGTCGGTAAGGGTAAGGCTCAAAGGAAACCTAGACGTTTCCAGCCCTACCAGAAGAAGCAACCACGCTTTTCTCAGCAAGTTCCGGCTGTTCCTTGGTGCAAACAGCCCAACCTTCCACCTCAAGGCTCAATCGCAGCCGATTTACGTTATCTCCCCTCAGCCTCAGCCCTCCACCTCTTACGCCCTCTCTCCAGCTACAACCAGGTCTTCGAGGGTCAAGCTTCACAGAAGTATGACCGCTCGGGTAAGGGAGGCAGAGGTAAGCGATCCTTCGTGGGAGAGGATCGGGAGGTCCCTTCAATAGGGGAAACACTTCAGGGGAGGCCGAGGAGGCTACCAGAACCAATGAGGAATTTCAGGTAGGAGGGAGGCTGTTTCACTTTCGCCACCGGTGGAACTTCAGCAAGTGGGCTCAGAGCATTGTGTCAAAAGGCCTGGGTTGGAGCTGGTTAGCGAACCCACCCCCATCCAGACCTTTCCGCCAACTTCCTTCCAAGGAATTGACGGAGTATGCGGAGGATCTCCTTCAGAAAGGAGCTATAGCGAGAGTCAAAAGATTAAAATTTCAAGGACGCTTGTTCAGCGTGCCAAAGAAAGGCTCACAAAAAAAGAGAAGGGTAATCTTAGACTTGTCCCGCTTAAACTTAGCCATTCGCTGCGACAAGTTCAAGATGCTCACGATCTCGCAGGTGCGGACCTTACTTCCCCGTGGGGGCCGTCACCACCTCTATCGATCTTACAGACGCTTACTATCATATCCCTATTGCCAAGACACTTCCGTCCGTATCTGGGCTTCAAGATAGGAGACCAGACATTCTCCTTCAAGGTAGTTCCTTTCGGGCTCAACGTAGCACCCAGGGTGTTTACGAAGCTGGCGGAAGTAGTAGTTCAACAACTCAGATCGCAAGGGTTATGGTAGTAGCGTATCTCGACGATTGGTTGATCTGGGCTTCAACAGTGCTAGGAATGCAACAAAGCAACACTGAAAGTGATTCAGTTACTGGAATATCTAGGCTTCAAGATAAACAGGACCAAGTCAAGACTCACTCCAGAGTCAAACTTTCAGTGGCTAGGCATTCAATGGAATCTATCCTCCCATACTCTGTCGATTCCATCATCCAAGAGGAAGGCAAATAGCGAAGTCAGTCAAGCAATTTCTGAGTCACAAAACTGGCTTCAAGAAGATCTCAGGAAAGGATCCTGGGTTCTCTCCAGTTTGCATCAGTGACGAACATCCTAATGAAAGCCAAACTGAAAGACCTAACCAGAATCTGGCGCTCACGAGCAAATGTCAGGTCCAGGGACAAATTATCCTCAGTCCCTCTGATTCTAAAGAATCGACTCCGGCCGTGGGCGAAAGTCAAGAACTTGTTGGTGTCAGTGCCCCTTCAGTTTCCTCCACCAGGGATCACCATCCACACAGACGCTTCATTAAGCGGTTGGGGAGGATATTCCCAGTTCAAGAAGGTTCAAGGAACGTGGTCACCTCAGTTCCGTCAGTTCCATATAAACGTACTGGAAGCAATGGCAGTGTTCTTGACTCTAAAAAGGTTACGTCCGCCAAAGTACTCCACATAAAGCTAGTCCTGGACAGCGCAGTGGTAGTACATTGTGTAAACAGAGGAGGCTCCAAGTCACGTCATCTAAATCATGTCATGGTAGCCATCTTCTCCCTGGCGGACAAGTTCAGTTGGCATCTCTCCTCCACTCATATAGCTGGAGTGAGAAACGTCATAGCAGATGCTCTATCCCGATCAGTACCTCTAGAGTCGGAATGGTCACTGGACAACAGTTTCGTTCCAATGGATTCTTCAGAGAGTTCCAGGTCTACAGGTGGATCTCTTCGCATCTCAAGCGAACCACAAACTTCCGTGTTATGTGGCCCCCAACCTGGACCCTCTGGCCTATGCCACGGACGCCCTGGCTCTAGACTGGAACAACTGGGAGAAGATTTATGTCTTTCCTCCAGTGAATCTTCTCATGAAAGTGTTAAACAAACTCAGGACATTCAAGGGTCAAGATGGCTCTAGTAGCCCCAGACTGGCCGAAGAGCAATTGGTACCCTCTCATTCTGGAACTGGGTCTTCGCCCTCTTCGGATCCCCAATCCCAGGCTCTCCCAGTCAGTACAAACGAAGACTGTGTTCGCTTCCTCAGGGATTCTCAAAACCCTAACTTTATGGATTTCATGAAGTTTGCAGCGAAAAGGGATGCGAACATTGACCCTCAGAATATTCTCTTCTTGGAATCCGATAAAAGAGATTCAACTTTGAGACAGTATGATGCTGCTGTCAAAAAGTTAGCAACCTTCCTGAAAGAATCAGATATTAGGATCATGACATCAATTCAGCTATATCCTTTTTCAGATCCTTATTTGAAAAGGCTTAGCAGCTAGCACAATTACGACAAACAAATCAGCCTTGAAAAAGATTTTTCAATTTGGGTTCAACATAGACTTGACAGATTCCTACTTCTCGTCTATTCCCAAGGCGTGTGCTAGACTTAGACCTTCTGTAAGGCCTACGTCAGTATCATGGTTCTTAAACGATGTTCTAAAGCTGGCTTCAGAAACCAATAATGTCACATGCTCGTTTATAATGCTCTTAAGAAAAACCCTATTTTTATTAAGCTTGGCCTCAGGAGCTAGAATTTCAGAACTGTCGGCTTTATCCAGAGATCCGGATCATATTCAGTTCCTTCCCACAGGGGAAGTGCTACTTTCTCCGGAACGTAGCTTATAGCAAAGAATGAAGATCCTTTGATGAGGTGGGAACCATGGAAGGTACTACCCCTTCCACAAGATGTATCTCTTTGCCCAGTTTCAACCTTACGAGCCTTTCTATCTAGGACCTCCTCATCCTCATCCGGTCCTCTCTTTAAGAGAGAAAAAGGTGGCACTTTATCTATTAAAGGCATCAGGCAACAGATCCTGTACTTCATTAAACAAGCCAATCCTGACTCTTTCCCAAAAGCACATGATGTCAGGGCAGTAGCCACCTCAATTAACTATTTCCAACATATGAACTTCGATGAGTTGAAAAAGTATACTGGATGGAAATCGCCGACAGTATTCAAACGTCATTACTTAAAGTCCTTGGAAGCTCTGAAATTTTCAGCAGTTGCAGCGGGGAACATAGTTTCCCCTGACTCTAACTAATCTTTAGTAGAAGATCCAGTCCTCCTTTCTACCTGCCTCACCCAACAGTTCGTCTATTCCTGCCTTGTTCATTTACGGTCACCTTGTGTCTTAGCTGCTTTTATGATGATGTGGTGGGTGTCCCTTATTTTTTTGCTAGGGACACTCACAATTGATGATGAATATTGATCTCGTGGATGTCATCCCCTTATTTTTATGCTAGGGGATACATCTTATTGTAATGGTTACGGGTTTTGTATATTAAGTCATATACATTCCTTTATATTATTATTGTTGAGTTTGTTTTGTTCAACTTAATATGTTAATTGCTCTAGAATTTTTGATACATAAGCTTTACACAGATACCATTTTGGTACATATATGCCATATTACCCCTGTATATATGTAAATTACCTTAAGTTAAGAAATATTATTAGAATTAAGTGTAATTTAAGCAATATTTCTATTTTGTATCACTGTGTATATGTATCCTTATTAGCAATTATATTCTTTTACTTTTATTTTATCTTTTATTTGAGACCTCTTTTTATTTTGTTGATTTTGTTTACAATCTTGTGCTATTTCTCTGGTACGATTTCGCGCAGCGACACGAGCTGAGCCCAGAAAAGGGATTTTGACGTAAGGAAAAATCTATTTCTGGGCGATTGGCTCGTGTTGCCAGCGAAATCCCGCCCTACCCATCCCATCGCCAAGATTGTCTGCTAACTTCAGGATGGCACAGAGGCGCAGCAGTCGGCAGCATGGGATGGAGTAGTAGTAGTAAGTGCTGCCCACTCTGTGGGTCGGCTCTCCTCTTGGGGGATTTTGTAGTGGGAGAATTCTTTTGGCATTTGGCTCGTGGTAGTGGTCTCACTCGCCATAGTGTTCATACCGACACCCTCTTGGAGGGTGAGGCGAGTAGTTATACTGACCTTTTTCTTTATTTATTTATTCTCTGGTATGTGTTAGTACATTTACCCTAGAAATAATAGATTAAAGGATATTTCGCTGGCGACACGAGCCAATCGCCCAGAAATAGATTTTTCCTTACGTCAAAATCCCTTTATCGGTCTCAAGGGTATACCGTCTTTGTGTACTTTTGGAATTCCATATAGTAGAATGCCAAAGGAAGACCCGGTAACGAATAGTTCTTGGTAGACATCATCAGAAATTACTTTTTCCTGTTTAAGCTTTCTAAGAAAGGGATTGATCTTATCTTCATTTTTATGAATTTCAACAAAGTTGGGTTCACCAATTAGTTTAAATTTAGAGCCATCAAACAAAATAACTTTCATTTTGAACAGGTGTTAGTTCTAAAGATCTAGATTCAAGACTAGCTGTTCTCTTTCCAAGCTATCCTTTCCTCTTCTAATTCAGCAATTTATCATCTCTATATCATCCAAAGACCAATCCTTGCAATGATCACAACTGTTCTTTAAATCGCAATTTCCTCCTTGATGATCAATGTATATTTTGTGAATGTCAGACTTCAATAAACCCAATCTGGTCTTACTTACCTTGCAAAATTTAAGATTTCAATAAGGAAGATTGAGAAGAATCCACATTGTCAAAAACAAACCAGAATCTAGACGATCCAATTCGTTAACTTAGAAAAACAAACCCAAATTTCAAAGCACTTGTTTACACAACAGATTTGTAGTTTGTAGGTATGTTGGAGTTGACTTACAAAAACTGTTAAGTAACACAATGAAGTCTTCAATTAAAGTTTCTCTCCCTGAAAGAAAACTTATTCTCCTTTGATTTTTCATTTTGTTGTTGTTTGTCAATTTCTTATTTCTTGCTTGTATTTTTGTGAGTGAATTATGTATCAGTATTATTATTTTGTGTGCATAAAATTGCAAAGTTTGGGACCCAGCGTCGACATCAAGTCCTTGGTTAGTCCGTGAGTGTAAATAGCTGTTCAAATATTAAGTTTCTCAAAAGAAGAAAATAGGTTACAGTGTTGTGTATTGTACTTTGTGAAATCTTTGAATGTGGGTTCACTTTTTTATCAGTCCATTGTACCATTTTCCCCCCGGAAAATGGAATTCTGACTTTTATGACTCATTTAATCTCCCTCACCATTCAAGGCAGGGTTGTGATTCCATGGGAATGGAAGATCATCAGTGCTAAATAGCTTTGGGTGGTTGATTCATTTGTTTTCCCTAAGTGGCAATTTTTTTTGTCTGAGAAACATTAGATTTTCCTTTTTCCCAACTTTTTTTCAGTAAAAATCCTCCCACATTACTTTTAGTACCTCTACCTCTGATGTTTAATGTTTTATTCATCCTGAAGTGAATACCATTTCTTATTATATTGTACTGTATCAAGACAATACACCTCCCAGATTCAGACTTTTGCACTACCCAAATGTAGAGATCTTTTGTTACCCTTATTATGAAATGATGGCGCAGTTTCCCCATTTGGTAATGATGCACTAAATTTAAGACTTTAAAGCACCATACTTTTGAGCCTTATTAATCATTCTTTTCTTAGCTGCTATTCACTATTCATTCATACACTAGTAGTATACGATTATACCCATTCTGTCTGGAATAACAGTCCATAATATAATAGGTTAAAAAAAACCCTGTTCTTGATGTTTGGAATGTTATATAACATTCCCAAGTGAGGGCCAGATGCCCAGCAAGGCCCTCACCAGAATTAGCTCGCAGTTATTGTTTTCGGCTCTGTTCAACAGAAGTCCTTGCTGTTTGTATCTGTCCATGGGCATGTTGTTGCTCAGCCCTCGTACAGAGGGAGTCCAAGGATTTAGGGACAGAGAAGGAGCCCTCCAGGAGGTAGTACTTGGCCTTCTATGGTAAGGGGTTGGCAACAGCTTCTAAGATTTAGCCTTTACCAGGAAAGTCTGTTCCAGCTGCCACCAGCACACCCTCTGCCAGGGAAGCCTAAGGGATTGCATAGGCTCAAGTCACTCTAATCTGCTTGGTAGGTAATCAGCAGGACTCAAGGATGAGATGTAGGGGGCCGACATGCTGACTAGCTGGAGAGGGAGGACACTGCTTTGAATGTCAAGACTCTGACCTGGACGAAGTGTGACTGCCATTCCCTGGAGTACCTCCATTACACTGAGGGGTTTCTTATTTGCTTGTCCCTGGCGCTGCTTCTGGAAAAGGACCAGAGAGTTTAGCTGTAAGATTGTCTTGGCAACCAACTGTGCCATTCTCAAAGACTCCCTGTTGATGAGCGGCTTACTCTTCCTCGAGCATGCTCTGTCCTGTCTCCCTCTCTGAAGCTGCTGACAATCTTTCTCCCTCCTATCTCTTGTACTTAACTCAAAAAAGGGGGTGGGGTGCCAGGATCATAAGCTTTTCTTGAACCTTCTCCTCCTCATGCCCGCACTTTCTGCACTGATGGGAATGTAGGGGAGGGGTGATGAGTGCTCACACGTTCTCCCAAACCAGCTGCTTGTGGGAGATGAATGGTGGAAGACCAGGGATGGTCATATGTCAGGTCTGCCTGACCTTGTTTTATCATGATAGCAAGCATTCCATTTATAAAGCATTGGCTCATATCCCCATAGGAACAAATTCTTTGTTCCACATTTTTTTTGTCAGTCTACTGTATAAAATGGCAAATTTTTTAATTAATTTGTATTTTTCATAGCTAACAAACCTTCTATCTTAAGAGTAAGATAAATCATCTGGCACTAGCTGGAAACCGGTAAAAACAAAGATTGTAAAAACAAGGAATCTGTGGCATCTGGCAACTCCTACGTATACGCGGTGGATGTTTGATCTTCGACCAAGTTCGGACTGCCAAAATATGTTAGTGTTTCTTTTACCGCCATGGAGACCGCAGTTTTGCTTCGCTCTCCTTTTCCAAGCCGGTTTTTTTATTGTAGCCTGAGCTTTATTTCTTTTTATTCAGCCTAGCAGTTCCGTTGATGTCAACATGTTAGACAAGCCTTCTTTGTTGCTGTGTTGAATTTCCTTGGGACAGATGCTGTTGCAGTATATACGTCTTTAACTCTGCATCGGCATCCTTACATTATCGGTGATAGGCTAGTCCGTCTCCTAGAGAGTATTGCCCCTTTAGAGAGACAGGAACCCTTACTTTACTTTAGTGTTTTGATTTGAAAATTGTGTATTGACATTTATGTTTTTATGTATATTTTACACATGTCTGGGAACTTTGTAAAGTTTTAGTCTTTCAAAATATGTGTGTTGCTGGATGTTTGGGACGAGTTTTAATGGCTAAAGATTTGATCTTCCCTTCTTGCAGGACCATACGTGTTTGTTTTCTTGCCTCTTTCCCTCATTTTAGTAGGATTGGGGCGTAGGTGTTACGGCTATCATCTGTCCTTCTCTCCATCCTCACATATTATAACATTCTCCTGAGGGAGAGAGAAGCTTCATTTATTTACAGATTCTGAAGTTGTCAGCCCTGTTTCTTGTCTGGAACCTGGCAGTGGCGGCGTTCTACCACAACCAGAGAGCCCCCTTCTTCGCTTCCATCTGACAGAGATGCCATTTCACTATTTTAGACTTGTGTGTTTGTGCTGTGATGAAGTGAGTCTTTAAAGCAGTCGCTGTCGGCGGTGGGTTCCTTGCTGTTTCGGAGCCCCTTCCTGCCAAACAATTCATGTCGTTGTGCGGGGATACCAACCTTACGGTTTGCTGTGAACATCATTTTCATATGATGTTCAACAGAGTAGTGGCATATTTGTAATACTATTTTGCTTTATGTTTCTGCCACTCAAAGCATCTGGCAGAACATTGAGTTTCCCTGCAACGAATTTGGGAATGAGGGGAACTTTGCAGATCTTGCACCAGCTAAGTACTAGTTGAGCTAAATCGTTTAATTCTGACGATCTTGTTCCTCCCTCCTTCTTCAGGTACGCCAAGGCTGTTACATTGTCTGAGAAGAGCGCTAACATCTAACCCATCACCAGCTCTGAAAAAGTTTAGAGCTTCTTCCACTGCTCTCAACTCCCTATAGTTGATTTACTGCCCCAAATCCAGATCCCTCCAAAGGCCACTGGTCTGCGTTTCCTCTAGGGTTGCACCCAAACCCTTATCTGAGGCTTCTGTGTATAGATGAACGTCTGGAATCAGGAAGACTAAGCTTATTCCGTTGGTCAGATGATGCTCTTCTGACCACCACTGAAGATCCTCTAGGCAAGAATCTTCCCAGAATACCACTGCACTCTCTTCCTGAAAGTCCCAGCGATTCCTGAGACATACCTGCAGAGAGTGCATCTGTAGACGAGACCCTGGAATCAGCAAAGAGGGATGACGTTCTCCCTAACAAGCTCTTCCACGCACTCACTGGTTGAGCTCTTAATGACATGAAAGTTTCCACTTGACGCAAGACCGTCAGAACTCATTCCTGGGTCAGGAAAACCTTCGAAAGACGAGTCTGAATTATCATTCCCAAATAGGTCATAACTTGAGATGGAATTAGAGCTCTCTTTTTTTACATTGATCTCAATCCCTAAGGTTCAGCATAACGCCACCAAGAAATCCTTCTTCTTCGGACAAAGCTTGAATTAACAGTCGTTGAGGTTATCTTCTTATTCAAAAACCCCGATGATGCATAAATCCTGAAACTGGAGACATCACCCTCGAAAATATCTGAGGTGCTGTTGTCAGACCAAAGCAGAGGACTATGAACTGGAATGTTCCCGACGGACCTGAGAAACGAAGGAACTAATGCGATTCCTGATGTATCAGAATCTGGAGATAAGCATCCTTGAGGTCCACCAAAACCATCCAGTCGTCTCTCCAGACTGACCTCAGCACTGACTGCGAGGTTTCCATATGAAACTTCGTCGGCACTACTAAATGGTTGAGACCCGAAAGATCTATGATGGGTCTCCAAGACCCTCCCGCTTTGGCTGTAATATCCCGGAGAAGGGAGAGCGGGTTCTATTGCTCTCTTCTCCAACAAGGATTGAATCTCTGTTGCCAAAGCTATCCCTCGATTGAGAACGGGGAATAACTGGGAAGATAAACCGCTGAGTCGGAAAGAAGAGGACGAGAAAGGAAAGATCCTATACCCAATCCTCAAGACCTTGACCACCTGACTTTCAGATGTCTGCGAAGTGAGAGAGACAACCGCCGATTGGTATAGACAAGGGAAACATCTACTTTCGAAAACCCTTCTTCGAAACCGCAGGTATGGAAGAATGTGCTGACGAACTCTTAGCCATAAAGTGCACCTTCTTCAGCGACCTGGACCTGGAATGCTTCCCCAAAGTCGAAGAGACAAAGTTTACCATTGCTGAAACGTCCTCCTCCTGAACAGAATATCGCTGAGTGCAAGGGGGCGCTTGACAGAACCCTCTTACTGATGTCTGGAAAATGAGGAGGCACATGACTCAAATATAAATCCCTCCTCTTCTTGCCAAAAAATGTAGTGCACCCCGCTGAAATGTTGACCTGGTATGCCAAACTGATCAACACGGTGGTGATCAGGTTGTCAAGCAAAACCAGATCCAAAGTAACATACTCGTCCTGCTTCAAAAACCCCATTGAGCCCGACAAAATCCACATGGAATGTGGACAATGCTTCTGACTGACTGCAGAAGGTGTCCTCCAAAAAACTTGCGTAACGCAAGGAAACCTCTACCAGTCTAGATGCCGAAGAAACCCTCGATAAAAGAGCTTCCACTGATTCGTTAAGAGGCACTATTACCGGCCGAAGGATTACCTGCTACACCGTAACCCCTTCCGAATAGGAAGCAAGGTCGAATCCTGTTTACCTAATCCTATGAGTGCTCCTAATGTAGTGTCCACCTCCCTCAATGCCTGCTTGACATGACTGAACCAAACTAACTTACTATAAGTTTGGGGAATCGCTGGCTTGGTTGAATATAGCGTTTCAAACATTGCCTGATTAGGCAGTTCTGGTTCCTCCGGAGCTTTAGACTGCAGATACAGTAAATTAATGAAGTCTACCATCCGCTTGTACTCACTTGCGCTGGTCTGAGGAAAAGCAATCTCCGGAGCTTGTTCTTCATCTTCTAAGTAGCACTCTCCATCAGACATGTCCGGCCGCACTGGAGCAGGAAGAGAGACAGGACGACCACCAGGAAAACCTAACCCCAAAGAAGGAAAACCTCCGTACCCTTTGCTACCTTACCCAACATACCTGAGCCTACACCGGAGCCAACCCCCAACGGTTGTGCAAAACCATTGCCAATAAGTGATGACGCACTGCCTGCCTCTGCCGCACTCTCCACCAACAGTGCACTGAACCTGAACCAAGTACACCTGGAATCAAAACCCCAGAGCTGAATGTCCTCGATTGCGCAACACTTCCATCACCGAGATGTGAAGGCGCAACCACTATGCGAGCCACACCGGGCAACGCCAAACCTCCATCATACACAGGTGATGATATGCAATACTTAGGCCCACACCCACTGACGTATTGAACCAGCACCTACGAGCGGAGGAGCCACAACACCTGAACTGCCTGATCTAGGCTGAACCACCGCCCCACCCGGATGGAGAACCGAAGCTGAAGAAACATCTATTAATGGAGAGGGAGTACTTACTCCCAGAAAACCCGAACCAACGCCACACACTTTAGATAAAGGAACCACCAAAACCTCCGGAAAAGTTGAGAAAGAAGTCAAAGGGAAACAGGAAGAAGCCACACTTGGTGCCACTTCCAGAGCCCCAACCACAGAGGTTGGACAGGTGGAGGACATGCTGGCCGAACCCACACTTACAGATGAACTTAAGGAGAAGCTCCGGCCTGCAGACCCTGACGTAACAGCTGCAAGTAGAATACCTTAGGCACTGGTGAAACGAGGAACAGTGGATACCATCAGCACCAATATATTCGGCGATGGAATAAACGTGTCACTTAATACAGTGGTACCTCGACATACAAAATTAATCCGTTCCGAGGCGGCCTTCGTAACCTGAGCTTTTCGTAACTTTAACTGCATTTTACACGTAAATTGCCTAATTCGTTCCAAGCCCTACAAAAATACCCCAGTAAATTTTATAATATGTAAAGCTAAATTGACCAATAAACAATGAAATACAACAATTTGGACCATTCAATACCTAACTTAATACGTACTACTAATATGTACCTGTAAATAAAGTGTATTAGTGTGCATGGTATACAAGAAATACAGTGGTACCTCGAGATACGAAAGGCTCAACTTACAAAAAAATAGAGATCCAAAAGCTAATGCGAAAAATTTTACGGCTCTACATACGAAAATTTTTCAAGATACGAAAGGGGTTGTTGCTGGAAAGTCCGAGATTCGCCCGGACCACCGATAACAATTTTGAAACTTGCGCGCTGCCAACTGAGTAGACTCGCCACCATCCTCCTGCTCTCCCATTGGTTCTTGATGCTAGTCACCACCATGAGATCCTTCTCTTCTATTGGTCAGCATCCTTCCCATCATGCATCTACTACGTAGCAGCGTGCCTCGGCCACTCGGTACAAGCATCGTTATCGTACGCACGCAGTATTCGTTCATTCTAACGATTTCATTTATTAACGTAAATTCGTTAGTGATTTCATTGCAGTATACGTACTTTACAGTGTTGTGTGAGAACTTTACTCTACTTATACGTAAATTACGTACAGTATATATGTAGTCATGGGTCCCAAGAAAGATGAAATTCACGGAAAGAAGAGAATGCTCTCTTTGGAGACAAAGATGGAGATTATCAAGAAGTATGAAGCTGGTATGCGATTGAGTGTGATCGCCAAGGAATACGGCCGAAATCCGTCGACAATAGGCACCATCCTTAAGCAGAAGGATGTCATCAAAGCAGCTACACCTTCCAAGGGCGTCACTAATTTGTCCAGCAAGAGGACCCACGTGCACGACGAGATGGAATGGCTGCTTCTTGTCTGGATAAAAGACAAAGAAATCGCTGGCGATACGATAACAGAGACGGCAATCTCCCACAAGGCCAGCTCTATTTTTGGCGATTTGATTGCCCAGGCCGAAGACGACGGAGGAGAAGGGACATCAACGCCAACCCCAGAGCTCAAGGCTTCGCATGGGTGGTTCGAGAAATTCCGTAAGCGGACTGGCATCCATTCGGTGGTGTGGCATGGGGAGGCTGCCAGCTCGGACACGAAAGCGGCCGAAGCCTTTAAAAAGACGTTCGACGAGATGATGACCAAGGAAGGCTACAGTTCATCAGCAAGTCTTCAACTGTGATGACACTGGCCTTTTTTGGAAAAAAATGCCTCGTCGGATGTACATCACGGAGGAAGAGAAGAAGCTACCCGGGCATAAGCCTATGAAAGACAGGCTTACGCTCGCACTTTGTTCAAACGCCAGTGGGGATTGCAAGGTGAAGTCCCTACTGGTCTTTAATTCCGAGACTCCTCGAGCCTTCAAGGCCCACAAAATGCTTAAGGAGAAGCTTCCAGTGATGTGGAGGGCTAATGCGAAAGCCTGGGTAACGACGCTTTTGTTCACGGAGTGGGTAAATCTGTTTTTCGGCCCGACAGTGAAGAAATTCTTGGAAGAGAAGCGCCTCCCTCTGAAATGTCTGCTGGTGTTGGACAATGGCCCTCCCCACCCTCCTGGCCTCAAGGAAGATATCCTAGCGGAGTATTCCTTCATCAAGGTTCTTTATCTTCCGCCTAACACCACCCCTCTCCTCCAGCCCATAGACCAGCAAGTGATATCGAACTTTAAGAAGCTGTATTCGAAACATCTTTTCAAGAGATGTTTCGACATCACCGATACCACAAACCTCATGTTGCGTGAACTTTGGAAGGAGCATTTCGACATCGTCATATGCATCCGACTCATCGACCAAGATTGGCAGGAGGTTTCGAGGCGAACCTTGAACTCCTCGTGGAGGAAACTCTGGCCTGATGCCGTATCCGCCTGAGACTTCGAGGGATTCGACGTGGGCGAAGCTGGTGCTGCTGATTCAGAAACAGTTGACGATCCTGAAACTGTTTTGCAACCAGATCTTGATGAGTTCGTTGCACCCGGCAAGTCCATGGGGCTGGTCGTCGACGAGGACGACATCAATGACCTTCTCGAGGAGCACCAAGAGGAGCTTACGACGGATGACCTGAAGGAGTTGGAGGCCATGCAACATAACGTCGTTCAAGAGGAGTTCTCTAGCAGCGGCGAGGAGGAGGAGGACAACCCTATGACAACGGCAGAAATTAAGGATGTTCTAGCCGCTTTTAAATAAAGTGCAATCATTTGTAGAAAAAACACACCCCGAAAAGGCTCACACAGGTCGTATGCTTGCGCAGTTCGATGACGTTTGCCCGAGTCGTTTCAGGAACATTGTGAAAAGTAGGCAGAAGCAATCTTCCTTGGATAGTTATTTTTTAAAGAGGCCTTTAGTAGTATTAGCAGGAGTAAGTAAAAAGGAAGAACCAAGTGATACTAAAAAACAGAAAGTTGAAAGTGGTGATGAAGTTGAAATTCTGTAAAAAAAAAAAAAAAAAAAAAAAAAAAAAAAAAAAAAAAAACCTACATAAAGTATAAAAAAGTAAAAAAAACTTAATTTTTAAATAAAAAAAGACAAATTTTTTTTTTTAATTTTAGTTTTTTGTAAAGTTAAGTGTTACAGTTTTGTTAATGTGTTTCGTAAATTTTAGTTTATGTATGTTTTCCTTACATTTTTTTTGTGTTTCGTAAAGTTAAGTGTACGTACGTCCGTTTGTCCTCCTCCTCTGTCGCCACTTTCGGAGATAGCCTCACTTGAAAGGTAAGCTTCCACATTTTACTACATACGTACAGTATTTCTTGTATACCATGTACACTAATACACTTTATTTACAGGTAATTAGCAGTACGTTATTAAGTTAGGTATTGAATGGTCCAAATTGTTGTAGTATTTCATTGTTTATAGGTCAATTTAGCTTTATTATGAAATTTACTGGGGTGTTTTTGGAGGGCTTGGAACGGATTAGCCATTTTACATGTAAAATGCGGTCCAAGATACGAAAAACTCATGATACGAAGGGCGCCTCGGAACGGATTAATTTCGTATCTCGAGGTACCAATGTACTGTACATACATATGTACGTATGTAGTAAAATGTGGAACCTTACCTTTCGAGTGAGGCTATCTCCGAAAGTGGCGACAGAGGAGGAGGACAAACGGCGGAAAATTTGTTATGTAGTACGTACACTTAACAAAACACATTAAAAATGTCAGGAAACATAAACTAAACTTTACGAAACATATTAACAAAACCGTAACACTTAACTTTAAAAAAACTTAAAATTAAATTTTTTTTTCTTTTTTTCATTTTTACATTTTTTTTTATACTTTTTTATACTTTACGTTTATTAAAAAATTTCAATTTCTTCACGACCGAATGGATGCCAGTCCATTTACGGAATTTATCAAACCACCCCCAAGAAGCCTTGAAGTCTGGGTTGCCATTGATGTCCCTTCTCCTCCGTCGTCTTCGGCCTGCAAATTTAAATCGCCGAAAATAGCGCTGGCCTTCTGGCGGATTGCCATCTCGGTTATCGTATCGCCAGCGATTTCTTTGTCCTCAATCTGTAGAAGAAGCAGCCTCTCCATCTCATCATGCACGTGGCTCCTCTTGTTGGACAAAATAGTCACGCCCTTGGAAGGTGTAGCTGCTTTGATGGCTTCCTTCTGATTAAGGATGGTGCCTATCGTCAACGGATTTCGGCTGTATTCCTTGGCGATCACACTCAACCGCATGCCAGCTTCATACTTTTTATTCATCTCCATTTTTGTCTGCATAGAAAGCATCCTCTTCTTTCCGTGAACTTCAGCAACTTTCTTGGGACCCTTGACTATACTGCATAATTAAGTTATGTAGTACGTATACTAATTAAGTTCTCACACAACACGATAAGGTAGTACAATGAAATTACTAACACGAATTTACGTTAACAAATGAAATCGTATATGTGAACGAACGAATTCCGTGTGCGTACGATAATGCTGCTGCGAAGCAATGGCTGAAGAAGAACGCCTTTTCGTAGAGCACGATGGGATTGATTGATTGATTGATTGTGAGTTATCTGGCGTCACAACTACCAGGGTCACCGACGCCGAATACTAAATGTGATCTTTTAACTTTTATAATATATTATACAACATTCAAAATAACTTTATCTTTATGAGAGATATATAAATTTGATTTAAAAAAATAAATTAAATTTCTGATAAAAATATAAATAATATTCCGATAAAAAGAATTGTGATTGATCACATAACAGTAAAACTATTAAAAGAAAAAAAAATGTATATACTAAGACAGCACAGCTGTCAGATATATTTGAGAAGACCAGCTTCTTTGATAAAAGAGATAATGTTATTAATACATGCGCTTTCTCCCATCAGGAACCAATGGGAGAGCAGGAGGATGGTGGCGAGTCTACTCAGTTGGCGGTGCGCGAGTTTTAAAATTGTTATCAGTGGTCCGGGCAAATCTCGGGACTGTACAGCAACAACCTTTCGTATCCTGAACTATTTTTGTATGTAGAGCCAAAAAAATCTTCATATTTGCTTTCGTAACTCGAATTTTTCGTAAGTTGAGCCTTTCGTATGTCGAGGTACCACTGTACTACCAACCCCGCATCTCCCGCAACTGGAACCTTGCAACCCAAATCTGTCATCTGGCTGAAATACAACCTTGCGGAAGCTTCCGCCACAGCCTGCGGAAAATTTGATGTCTGTGAGACTGCTTGTCCCAACAAAAAAGTGACAGCTGGAGGTTAACCAGCTGGACAATCAAGGGAAGACTCCGAAACTGACACCAAAGAAGGACCCAAGAGGGATAGATGAGGAAAAATCTTTACAGAAAATTTGGAAGTTAAGGTTGGAAGAGGATGAATAGGAGCAGAGAGACAGGCAGAAGCCACCTTTTCAAGGGAAAGAAAATAGACTGAATCAACTTTCCTTGATAATCCTGATACACCTCATTAGTAAATTCAGGAAAATTCCTGAAGGTGAAAAACTTGTCTCGCTAATAATCTATATCCTTGAGACAAACCCAGCAAATTAGCGTTATATTCAGCTAAATTGAAAAAATTATCATCTGAATTCTCACTACCAACTGACAACCCAGACTTCACTGTGGGAAAATAAACATTCAAAGATGAAGGAATATCCTCCCGAATATCCAATAGCTGACACCAAATTTATCTCTACACCAACTACAGGCTTAGAAGCCTCCTGATATGACATCTTTGAGGCAGGGAACACAAAACATCCGAAAGGTCTAAAGAAGAACCTGTCCTGCCCAAAACAAAACCAAACTTTAACCTGAAAGAACCTGCCTCTGCAACCTGTCTTCCTGCCTACCTATACCGTTATTCCTACACGTTTGAGTCAAACCTAAAGCTAATTCAACCTCAGAACTTACACCATGAGGGGAAAGGCAGGGTTCTGCTGCTAACGCTCCGCTGCGGGGCCCGGCAGATCCTATCTTTGAGGCTTGCCGATCGCCATTACCCCCAGTACCCTGTGGGGCTGATTCTGGAACAGGCAGGGGAGCTGGAAAAGAATGATTAATATCACCTACACTATTACCAACTTTATTTTCATTTAAGTCATGAAACCGACAAACAAGCTAGACATTCTTGATGATAATCTGTCCTCCAATTTCTTAAACAGCTCAAAATGTAGCTCCTCTTTATCTAACTCTCGCGATTCTACCTTACATTTTCTTTTAGAAGCTAATGATTTCCTATGCTTCAAGTAATCCTCCATCTGGTTTAAAGGCCAGTCCTTGCACTCTTCACGCCTTTGCCTAACGTTACATTGCGCTTTCCTACAACTAATACAAAGGGAATGTCTGTCGTGTTTGAGAGTACTCAACATTCTTTTGCTTGAAGAGCAGGAACGGTGAGCTCCGACATCTACGCTGGAAGATTGTTCCAAAGGCACGGTGGAAGGCGTAGGCTTCGAGGTGATGGCTGATGGAGATTCCTTCTGAAGTCTGTTCATTATCAAATCCAAAGAAATTAGGCGAAAATCCAAAAGAGAAATCCAAAGTAATTAACCAATATCGACTACAAAGCAAAGCTGTGAGGGTTGGGCTAAGACGACCAAAAAGTTCGCTTGGAGCAGGATACATCCTGACGGCCAAGCGAACGAAAAGCAACTGAGGGGTGAGGCCTCTGATGGCAGGTACTTAAAGCAGTTAAAATTACCCAATTTGTGGGTAAGTCTGTGGGGATGTAGTTCAGGCTGATCAGTGACCAGAGCTAATTCAGGCATTCAGGGAGTGTATTGCAATAGGTATTTTAAATTACTCCCATTTTTGCCTTCCTAAAAAATTTTTTAAGGGCCCCAGATGATTTTTTTTTTTGGTAATACTAGGGACCTACCAGAACACACTGGTGATGGAATTATTTGGCTATAAAATGTTTTCCGGTTCGACCCTTAGATTCCCTTCCTATAGGGAGTTTAATTGGGAATCCTTTTCAAACCATACCACCTTCACAAATTAAGTAAATATATATCATTATACACCATTATATAAAATTTTTTTATATCTTAATAGTGCAATGAAAATGTTTTCAGAAAATGCTTATTTAATAAGTTAACAGACAAAATTTGGAAAACATGCATTTTCAGGGTTTTAACAACCTTTGCTGAATCATAGATACTATATTAGGTACTATATTAACAAAGCAAAGTATACATCATTATATATCATTAGAAAGGTGATTTTATCTACTTTAATTTTTCTATAGAATAATGTTCTGGATAAAATTCATAGTTCAGTAGTATAAGGCAAAAATGTAAAAGTTAATTGCAATTTTGGTGGGCTTTTGCCCACTTAAAAATTTTTGCTAGTGGCCCCAGACCTTTGCTTTATTTTTTTTTTGGTAATACCAGGGACCTGTCAGAACACCTTGTTGAAGGACTTATTTAGTTACAAATTTTTTCCTGGTTCGACCTTCCTATATGAAGGATAGGCTTGTTTTGTTTTGTGGGAACACCAGTGGGGTTTTCAAGTGAAGCCCTTACTGATGTATCACTCTGAAACTCCCAGTGTTCAAGAAAAACAATTTTATCAAGAATAAATTGTGTGGTGTGGAATGCTAGGAAAAAAAATAATAAGGCATGTGTCATGAGGCAAATTTTCACCTAGTGGGCCCCATGGGAAGAAATGCCTCCTGAAAATAACTAGCCACTCAAGTGCCTCCTGGTGATGGACAATGCTCCTGCTCATCCTTCAGGCTTGGACAGTCAGTTATTAGAGGAGTTTAAATTCATCACAGTGAAGTTCTACCCCCCTAGTACCACTCCTCTCATCCAGCCCAGCAGTACTTGTTGCAAGTATTTTCTTAGTGAGATCAGCATGCAACATCCTTGCCTTTTCATAAATTACCACCTCCAATACACTTTCTCCCACCAACTGTTGTTTATTGATTCACATCAGCAACTTAACATCTTTTACTAGTCGCAATCTGTTTCGATGATAAAGTTACCCCTTTCGCAACATCAGCGTCCTTGATTTCTTTTTTCTTTGCTAGGATGGAACTGATTGTTGATGCAGACTTGCCTTTCATCATAGCAAGATCAGCTATGCATGTTTTGCCTTTTTTTGTAATGGCTGGATGATGCTCATTCAGCAAGAAACAAAGGCAGGCTGGGTCATGAGAGCATGTGGGATACTTAGTTGGGTGCTCGGTAGGGGGCCTAGTAAGGTAATGGGCCCCGGAAGAAGTGTTTCCAACGGGTGTACAAAACCAGTCAAAATTTTGTGTTTGAAATGTATGAAATCTGAGGCTTCACTGTATGTGACTATGTAGGTCAAGATGTACCATTCTGACCAGTTTTAGCTTCTTTTATACTAGATTATTATCATTAAAAAGAAACACCACCACATTTTTACTCTCAAGGGTTTATTCTAAAGGACTTATTCTTAAATGAACAATGAAAATTGGAGCAAGGTAAAGTTAAACATTATGCAGTTAATTAGGAAGATTCACAGGGGTGGAATGGCAAGTTAAATGGCAGAAGACATGCAGCTGGGGTTAAAGGGATGCTAAAAAGAACCTTCAGTATTATCTGCAATGTCATTTAAAGGCACACTGTAAGTAATATCCAATTAGGAAATTGTAATAATAATGTACTGTAATATGCACATGTATTAAGAAAAGGTATGTACTTCCCAGCAAGGCACTCCCATAGGCTTAAAAAATGTGAAGATTAACTGTGAACTGTAGGAATCTTAAGTTTTAGGGTAATAAAATCCAGTAATAAGCAATATGTATATAAAGTATTAGGAAAATAATTTAAATATTTTATATAAAAAAAGGTAGGTTAAATTCCTATTGTAAAGAAAAACAGGATATTAACATCATTAATTTCTAAGAAATATATCTGCTGTGACCTTTGCAGGCTTCATGAAATATTTTCATTAAGGAATTTTCTGACGATCAAAAGCCACAGTATACAACACAAAATGAAACAGTTTTTGGACACAGCAGGTATCCTACCTTTATCATCGACTCCAGGAGGTTTACAATCTCAAATAAAACTTGTCATATCAGTCTTTCTGAATAAAATAATAATTATAACTCAGGTATATTTGTGAATTTTTGTAAATCTGCTGAGGAAGCTAAGAAGTACCTACACTATGCAATATAATCAAGTTATCTGGAGCTTGTTTGCAATTATTCTTTCAAAGAACAAAATATTTTAAGTAATATTTACGGCTGAAAAGTATATACATAGTGATGTACTATAACTGTAGTGTGTTGGATTATTAATGGCCAACATCCCTTTAATCAGAAGTTAACAGTATTTTTTGTTGACAATACAACCACAGTTAATAGAAAAACCATAATAATTAAGAACTTTAGCTTGCAGAATAAATAAGAAGAAATGAATATGCTAATGGGTAAGGAGTCAATTATAGCAAAACAGTATATAAAATTTTAAAAAAGGAAGTACAATTTTTATATTTTCTAGACAATGATTTTAACTTCATCATGCTTGAATGAATACAGCATTCCTTCCTTTTGGTTACCTACAAGTATTAATCCACCAACCAATTTTTTGGCAACTTACAAATATTAAAAATTTCTTGGATAAAAGACAACTTGCATGCTTAGAACGGTATAACAAAGTAAATTACAAGAGTGCTCGATCCTTCACAGTCTTGAAAAAGCAACAAAAATAACTATCTTCTGTTTCCTCGCTATCATCTTTGTCACCATCAAGTACTTCTTCGATATCTGAAAGATACAAATTTCCTTGTACTTCATACATTCAATCCACATTTTCAATTGGTCAGTAATTATAAATGCATAACAAGAAATTGAAAAGTAACTTATGAATGAAATTATTATGCATTATTTTTTACATCCTGTCTAACATCAAACCATTACACTCTTGTATCTTCTGATAAGCAGATTAAGTAAAGCATTCTAAAAGGGAATGATGAAAAAACATATATCACTTTGTTCAGATGTTAAAACATGCAATCTATAATTAAAGGAAACATTACAGGCAGTCCTTGGTTATCAGCGATCCAGTTTCATGGGGCTTGTTTAGCACCAAAAAATCACGAATTCTTAGTAATTTGTATTTTTCCTAGCTATATACTTACCCCGAACTACTATTGTAGGAGAATCCTGGATGTCAATCCGGTACTGACCAGAAAAAACTGGTTATTCCCTCCCGGCCCCCAGCCAGGTGCGTGCCCCAGGGTCGAAGATCACGACCTCTGACCCGACCTGCAGTCCTTTCCATACCTCTAGAGCTCCCGTCTTCAGATACCCGGGGAAGGCAGGGTGGGTTTAAAACCTCCATAGTTCGGGATAAGTATAGCTAGGAAAAATACAAATTACTAAGAATGTGATTTTTTTCCAACGCCATATACTTACCCTAAACTACTATCGTAGGAGACTTATTCTTTAGGAGGTAGGAATATCTAGGGAAGGAAGGCCCAGTCTAAGGTTTAGAGGTTGTCCTCCTTCAGGAAGGAAGGAGGGGGAGACTTGCTTTGCTGGATTAGGGCACGGGGGGATCCCCCGCTGGGAAGAACCGACCCAGACTGGAGGGGAGGAGAGGAAATAACTATGTGCGTAAGACAATGGTTTGTATGCACATACTATCCACTCACATAGACTCGCCTAATAACTGAAGGGTCCTGTCATGTACGCCGAAGGCCCAGGAAGGAATGAAGGGGGAGGGGGTAGGATACGAAGGATGAATATACCTCGTACACACACACCCATTCATACAACGAACCCCTAAGCAGGTCTAGACCCTCTGTTGGGCTGCCACAACAGGCCCGATCTCGAAGGAGTCAAGGGACCTTCTTGTGCAATCCTTGAGGTAATGGGCTGTAAATGTGGACTGCCTCTTCCACACCCCTGCCTGGAGAACTTGACTGATGGCCAAGTTCCTGGCGAAGGACAGGGAGATGCCTATACTTCTGATGTCGTGGGGCTTTGCATCTTGAGGGGGGGGGGGGACCAGCTCCCTCGTAGGCCCTCCTGATGGTTTCCCTTAACCAGAAGGAGATGATATTCTTCGAGACCCTCTCCTCTCGTCCGGTACAGATGAACAGATTCTGAATACCTGAGGTACTTCCTCACCTCCCTGACAGAGCAGAGGAGCAGGTCCTTGGGATCCTCCGACTTTGGCAGGGCTGGGATCGAGAACTCCACAAACCACTCATCCACCACTGATGGGTTCCGAGTCTTGGCCACGAAGGATGGCACGAACCTGAAAGTGAGGTCTTTGCATCCCCTTGAGTGAGAAACCTGGCAGGAGAGGCCGTGAAGCTCCCCCCACCCTCTTGGAGGATGCTAAGGCTAACAGGAAGACTGTCTTGAGCATGAGCTCCCTGTATGTAATATCCTTGAGGGGCTCAAAGGGGGTCTTTTTCAGTGCATCCAGAACCCTGGCCACGTCCCAACGAGGGACTGCCAACGACCTGGGAAGGCATCCCTGCTCAAAGCCCCTAATCAGCAAGATGTCCTTGCAGTTACCCAGTTACCCAGGTCAACTAGGGAGCAGAATACCAGGAGCTTGTGGTTCAGGTTCGTCGCAAACAAGTCCATGGAGGGGGAGCCCCACATTCCGATCAACTCGGCCGCTACTGCTGGGTGTAGGGACCACTCCGCCCGTAGGACCTGGCCATCTCTGCTGAGGCTGTCAGCGATCACGTTCCTTTTCCCCAGAATGAACCTTGCTGACAGGGAGATTCTGACGTTCTCCTCCCACTCTAGGATGGTCTCTGCCAGGGAGCACAGGTGTCATGACCTCAGACCCCCCTGCTTCTTGATATAAGCAACCACGGTGGCGTTGTAGCACATGACGACCACTCGTTTGTGTCTTAGATATATTTTGAAGGTTTGGAGCGCTTCGAGAATGGCTAGGAGCTCTTTGGCTGTTGATGTGGAGCTCGCGCTCCCGTTCTGACGACTCCGCCCCTCATTTCTAACTGTAGGTGGGCTCCCCAGCCCTCCCCCGATGAGTCTGTGAATAGGAGCATCTCCGGAGGTACATCCGACAGCGGGACCCCCGCCGGAGGTTCGAGTCGCCTTGCCACCAGCGTAGGGCTTCCACCACGGGTTGAGAGGGTGCTACCAGCTCCCATGGGTTGTTCTTGCCCGAGGCCCATCTGTCCTCCAAATTCCATTGGACAGGCCTCATATTCAGTCTTCCCTGAAGAACCAGTTTTCCCATGGAGATGAGGTGCCTACCAGCCTCTGCCACTCTTGCTGGGAGGGGAGTGCCTGCCAGGAAGGGGGTCGGTATGTCTCTCAGGTTGGATATCCGTTCCTCCGACAAGAAGGCCCTGGCTCTTACTGTATCCAGATCCATCCCCATGGGCTCCAGGTGTGACTTCTCCCAGTTCAGGACGATGTCTAGTCAAACGCAGAGGCTCAGGAGTTCGTCCCTCTGCTCCTTCAAGAGGAAAGGAGTAACCAAACGTCCAGGTACCGCAGGAGGAGAACACCCTCGTGAAGACCTGCGGTGCTGTGGACATCTGAAACAGAGGGTCTTGAACTGGTATGACGTTCCCTCCCACCTTATGCGGAGGTACTTCCTGCTGGAGGGGTGGACTGGGATCTAGAAGTATGCGTCCTTTAGATACAGGGACAGCATGTAGTCCCCTTCCCTCAAGGCCGCCAGTACAGAGCGAGGGGTCTCCATCTTGGGTGGTCAGGAAGCCAAGCAACTTGCCCCCTGACAGAACCAGCTCCTTGAAAGCGGCCAATTCGTTCTCGTTTTGCAGGTCGTGCTCCGTAGCAAAACTGGCGACTGCGCCCATCCAGTGATTAAGCCACGACGTGACATGGATGGAGGTCCATGCTGTGGATGCCATGGCCTCCTGCTGAGTGAAGGTGACGGGGCCTGCCAACAGCTTCTCTTCTGAAAGACCTGGAGCGAGGGCCTTGAGAGGACCCTCCACTGACTTCGGAGCCAGGTACATACCTTCCGGGGCGTACGACCTCCTGTCTGGCTTAGCCGCCGGGAGGACCTTCAGTGAGCCCTGGGCTCTCAGGGAGTTCTTGGGCCCCACCACAACCTCCTGAACCTGCACCAACGCCTCGGCCGAGTACGGCGCCTGGGGAAGGGACAGGGAAGGCTTAGTATCTACCTGCCCCCCCCAAAGAGACATTCCATAGCCAAGGCCCTCCTGGAGTCAGGGGGGCAGGGGGCTCTGCTAACCCATTCTTCGCTCGGATCACCCCGAGCAGCATATGGAACACCGAGCCCTCGTCCGTGGGACATGGACCTCCAGGGGGCTCTGAAGACTGGTCTGTGTGAAGGCATCCTCTTCAAAATCTCCCCTCGACATGGAAGGACCTGCCACCGACTGCGGGGACAGGGGAGGGGAGGGCTGCTGGGTCGAACCAGGGCCCTCTACTGAGAACTGTGACGCCCCCGGGAGGTGCCTGAGCTGGAGGGCTGTCATGGGCCACCCTCCTGACGAGGGGGGTGCCCCACCTGGGGATCGCAGAGAGGGAGCACACCGCTCTGCATGCGCGTCGGGTGGGAGCAGAGTTCCCGAATAGGGCGGAGCCCGGCTGGCTAGAGCAGGGGCCGCTGGGGCCACTGGAACCGGCACAGGATCCACCGGAGCCGCAAGAGGACAACCCCAGGAGGGGCGAGGCACCTCTCACGAGGGGACCTCGAGGGAGTGGTGCGCTTGGGAACCTACCTCAGAGACCAGGCGGCTGGTGAGAGGTGGTGTCTACGACGTGAGTCGTCCTGGCGACAGCTGCTCCTGCTCCGACCCCTGGGGTCCTGGCTACGACGGTGAGATCTGGACCGACGATCCGGGGAGGAGGAGTAAGATTGACCTCAACTCCTCCCATAACGCCTCCTCTTGTAGCGACAGTGCCTCCTACGTGGTGATCTGTACAAGGAGCCGTCCTCCGACGAGACGTCTCTCCTCTTGTTTCTTCTGCAGGGGTTCCTGTCCCAGGGTGAGCAGGTGGTGCGGCCAAGGTGATCCGCACGGGAACAGACGGAGGAGGGCTCCCCCGGGAACTTCTACCAGTGAGAACCTCCGTCCCAGTAAGGGGGAAGGAGGGGCCCCAGAACGGGAACATCTCCTCCCACAGGGGGGACCTACCCGGGGTACGGGGAGTACCTGACCACGGACAACCCCTGACGACTCCGTCGCCTCACGCCGTCTACCTGGAAGCTCCCCCACCTCTAGGGAGGTGGCTGGTATCACAGAGGAGGATGAGGACAGTCCCATGGGGGACCCTGGGAGGACCAAGCGGAGCACCCCGCTCAGGAGCGGAGCACTCCACAGCCAACAGCAAATGCGCCACCGCAACCAGAGCATCCATTGACAGGGCGCCCCTCAGACCACCATGCACCCAGCACTCTTGCAAAAAGGCGGAATCATCCAATGGCACATTCTGCACAGATAAAGTTCTTGAGTGTTAAGTAAAATATGTAAATACTGACAAATTATTCTCAGTACTTTTGTGGGTTTCTTTTTCAAATATATTCTTTTCTTTTAATTCCTCCTCATTTTCAATTTGGGGTAGTACAACTGTACCCTGGACATAGTTAAGCATGTCATGACTTTTTACCATTACATTTACTCCTTGAATTTCTATGTTTTGAAATGTTGCTGACTGGGCTTTTGTTGTGACTTCAATCAGCCATTCTTTCAATTTCTGTACTCTGAAGCTCATTTCTGTAGTTGGATGTATGCTTAATAATTTGTTTTCTAAAATAGAGGAATAAATTTTTCTCTGTTTTGAGAACAAGAAATCTTGACCAATTATGGTCAAAATGATCTAGTGCATATTTTTTTATATTCTTGTTAATAGCTCATATGGTGCCATTGTTGTTATGGTAGACTTACTGTCTTGTGTTAATCCACTAGCCAAATCTAATTGCAATCAACTTTTGGGTCTGGTAAAGAATACATAAAAATGTGTTGTTTTCAGCCAGGTAGCCCTCCACCCATAATGGAGACCAACAAAGAAGGGGTGTGGCATGCCAGATTAAGTGGCCACCCCTTGAGGCTATTACCTTGTTATACACCAGATCCCTCAGGCACGTCAGGTACTCGAATTCTACAGGTGAGGAGAAATGCTGTCCATCCTCACCCTCCATCACATTAGGAGAGTTGCCACAACCATCATCCATTAACGTTCCAAGGTCATCAACTTTTGGTCCATCCTGACAAGGGAAGAAGGGAAAGGCTGAAAATAATAGAAGGGTGCTCAGAAATGGCCTTAGTTTCGTGGCTGCACCTGCACCTCACAAGCCCCACCACCACATCAAGGTGTCGAACCATTGGTGGGGATTAGGGCAAACAACTCAAGTACAGACACAATGAGCAGCTCCAGATATCAGAGCCTGGAATCTCAAAATTAAAGATAACCTTCAAGGGTATTACTAACAACTGTGGTATGTTGTTACAACCACGTCCAAACTCTCCAATATGGAGGAAGAACCTGTCATGCAAATCTCTAGTAACTTCCGAGAAGTCTCAGAGACAGCTTGGGGGTGCTTATCATCTTAATATACATGCATGTATGTATTGAACATATATTCTATGTAAGAAAAAGTAAAGCATAAAAAAATTGTTCTGATGTTGAAAAAATCCATTTTTGGAGTTACTTAATCATGGTCCTGCCAGGGGCTTCATAAGACAGACCAACCAATATGAAAGAGTTACCTCATAACTGGTCTTGGCCAGATGGTACATGTTGAAAAGCGATGGGATATAAAAGGATTCAAGGCAGGAGTGTCTTCCCATTCACCCTTTTCACATACGTGACAACAGTACTCAAGCTGGCCCTGTTTGCCATATTTGTAGTGATTGCATTCTGCAACTTCTTCCTGGCATCAGATTACTCAGTGGTCTTAGATATCATTGAAAGAAATTTCAGAGGACTCCTAACACCCTTTTAACAGTTTAAGAGCACTAGAAATTTGCCTAGCCTTGGTAGTAATAAGCATACCTACCTGTCCCACTTTTATCTCTAGGTAACAGGTCATATTTTGAAGGATTTTTTTTGAGCATGGGTCAATGGGGGCAGGCGACAAAAAGAAAAAATTAAGAGGAAGAATGGGATTAATCATGAAGAAAATGACAGACCCTGGTTTCCAATAAAGTACAGTTCTCTTAACATCATTCATCAAATAAGCTGCTACAAGCAACCACTTGTTCCTCCTCCTATGGTTGGACAAAAGAAGTTAGTACTTGCATTAACACTTGGCAGTGCCTGACCACTCAGATCATTGTCAGAGGGTACAGCAGAAGTGGAATACAACTATGATAAATGGGAGTTTCTCCAACATCTAGCCCCTCATTTGAAGTGTGTGTGATTCTTAAACAAGGCTCCCTCCATATGCCATGTTTCACTGGCTTGGTTCTGGTAAGAATTCCAGAATTACATTATAAATAAAGGGTTGCACATGAACACTAAATTTACATTGGAAAAAGCAGAGGATAGATATTTAAATTTATACTTTTCCAGGGTATACATACCAGAGCCTTTGATATAGGAGTATCTCTCAGTGTAAACTAAGGTATTAGTTGACAGGTGGACTTGGTGGGCAGGTAGGAAAACCTTCACTCACCTGTTGTCATCAAGCACTTCCCTTCAACACCTTTCAGATAAAGCAGGGTGGTTGAGTTCAGCCAATGTTAAAGGCATTGGGTTCATGAATATCTAACAAAAATAAAAATTATTTTTTAAATGTCATTTGTTCCTATGGAGATACAACCCATTCCTTTTTATATAGGAGACTCATTAGGTGGGAGGCCATCTCCTTCCACAGACTGGATGTTGAAGAAACCACATGGAAATGCCATGACCCCATGACCCCAGTCACCACTGCAAGCTGAGGATCAATGACTCTGGCTTTGGGATGTCACTGCAGAGGAACCCTGACCCAAGGGAAGAAGCAGAACCTCATTCAAGTAGGGAAGAATCTGTGAATCAAGTAATATCACTATATACACTATATAAGAAGTACATGCTGTCCCCGGCTTACAGCGGGTTCAGCCCACGATGTTCCGAGGTTACGACGCTTTTCAATTATATTTTTCAGAAATTATTTCCACGTTTACGACGCATGTTCCAAGGTTGTGCCACTTACGACACCAATCTGGCAGAAGAAATATGACTCCAAAAATGCAAAATAATCAACATTTGAAGGTTTTTTGATGAAAAATGCAATAAAGATGCACTTTACATAGTTTTTAATACAGCCAAAGCAATAACAGTAAGGTTTTCTTAGGATTTTTTTTTTCATTTTACGGCTTACGACGATTTTTGGTTTACGACGTGTCTCAAGAACGGAAATCCTGTCATAAGCCAGGGACTGCCTGTAATGGTTTCAGAGTATAGCTCTACCTCCTGTCCAACCCATGTAAGAGAAGAGTGGAAGAAGATGCAACTTGAAGATCTGGAACTCACTGTGTGATTACCTGTACATATCTTAGGCTGATCCAGCAGGTTAGCCTTAGTTGCTGCTCTGGTAGGGTAGATACAAAGGTATTATGGAGAGACCAGTCACTCTATATTTATACTTTGGACATAAAACTAAGCTAATTACATACTTAGATGTGATACTTTTCTGTTCAAAGGGAGCTGGTCTCCTAAATACAAAGTTCACCCACAAGTTGGTGCTGGCATGAGGAAAGTCAGCACCTTCCCTCCCAAAACCAGCAACCTCAAAAGCTTTGCCCTCTCACTAAGATGAGACATCAATGACAGTGAACTTTGCCATGTTCAATCAAAGGCTGAGCTATCAGTCACCTGGAAAGAAGCCATGGTAACAAAATCCATGGTTTCTGACTCCAAAGGCCAGAGAGTACCTTTCTGTCAGTCTCTCTCCAGAGCGAGGTCATTCATCAGCTTGTAGACCGCCAAATCCAAATGCAATGGAGGAGTTTCCAAGTTCTCTGGGACACAGAACCTCCTTTGGTGGGTCAATGGCAGGGGAAGGAACTTGTCTGATCTGGATAGGAAACTGTCTGACCTCAGGCCCAAAACACCAAGGGCAAGCTGGAACCATAGCAACCTGACCAACTTCCCTAAGTGATGAGACTGGGACCAGGCATGGGGCAGTGGAAACCTCCCTCAGAATATTACTCTCACATATGAGTGCAATCTCTCAAAAGTGCCTCTCATATGAGTGTTATCTCTCAAAAATGCCTCTCTAACTCAGCTTCTCAGGGTTCTGGAGGCTGAGGGCCATTCAGTCCAACCAAATCCTCAGAAGTGCAGAGGATCCTGTCCCAAAGGAAAGGTAGAAGAAGGTGTCTGCTTGTGTGCCCACTCTAAGGGAATTGGTACCTGATCAGAACTGAGGGTACTAGGCAAAACACCATGAGTTAAGGAAAACCATACTCGGAACGATGTCCCGATATGTAATCAGCCGATTCATACGATTCTCTGAGAAGATAACCAAACTGGAGGGTATAGGTGAACAAGCATGTGCATTGCCAAGCACACACAACCCCAAAGCCAGTGGTGAGCCATGAGATGAACAGGGAGTAGCACTGGTGTGTTAATGGGTTATCCCCAGTAAGGGTGCACACTGAGAGGGGATTTGTCTTGAGCAAACCAGCTGACTGGGTGTTTCTGGCAAAACACAGCTGGGAGAACTCATTTGTCCCTGATTGGTTATGCATAGGTGTCTGAGAGTCAACACCCACCCCCCCCCCCCCCCCCCCCCCCCCCCCCCCCCCCTACAGAGGCTGGGAAGAATGCTCATTTAAAGTCCTATGAGAAGAGTTGGAAGGCCAGCACTTGCACTTCATTCCCTTCCTGGCTCAAGTGTTGTTTTCCTTGAAACACTGGAAGCCCAGTTGAGGCAAGAAGAGTTTTCATAGCTGTAGCAGAAGGAACAAGATCTCTTATCTGCAAACAAGTGTTGTCCCAGAAATATATGTGAATACATTTACAATAGATAAAAATAAAGCCTTCATTTGTTGGTAACACTATGTACGTGGAAAAATGCAATGGAGATGCTATCAACAATTTACAGGATGGCAAAAAAGGGGTATTGTGGGAAGGGGGGTTAGGCTGAGGGTAATTCTGTTTGGGAAAAGGGGGGATGGATAGGAGCTTGGAAGCCCTCACTATCGTTGGCTTAAAAGCATAAATGTTATATAAAACATCATCACGCCATAGAAGTTTCATGGGTGGAAGCACACTCGTGTGCTTTGGGAGCTTTCAAGACTGTTATTGGTGCATAAAAAACAGCATCAATCATAACAGCATCATAGAAGTTTCCTTCTCTCTTTGGCTGCCTACAATGATTCCAACACACTTGTTCCAAGACATACACTGCTGCTTTGTCCAGTGACATGTCATTTCTTGGTAATCATGTGTTTAACAGTTGCTGTGTTTGCCTTGTGTCACATTACTTTCCATTGATTTTGTGACTTTTATGAGTGTCCTTGTAGTGTAACAGGCTATTTTTGCTATGTACTATTCTGTGCATGGCCCCACCAACTCCTAAGAGGGTCAGGAAGGTGCTGACATTCTAAAAGCAGCTGGATATCATCTTGAGGATCAAGGCCACCTGATCCATGACCCCAAATCAGGAGTAACACCACAGCATGGTCTACCTTGCATGACATCGAGAGCACAAGGGACAAGCTTGGAAAAAAAACCCCTTAAGATTAGTCCCAAGGTCATAGCCAAGTCCCACTGACAAGATTGATCTATCGATCTGGATCTGGTTTCATTAGCAGAGGTCAGTATGTGCATGGTGCTGAGTTGTTGGCTGCTACTAAGTTTGCAGTTCTGCTTGGGGTCTCAGACTGAAAGGTGTCTGAGGTTTGGCTGTTTTGGTTCAACATTTGACTTGGGTTATCCAATGAGGGTTAGCTGTTTTGATTCAAAATTTGACCAGAGAGAGAGAGAGAGAGAGAGAGAGAGAGAGAGAGAGGAAGGAGAAGGAGAGGAGGAAGAGAGAAGAGAGAGAGAGAGAGAGGGTATTTCAGCAGACATTTAGATTGATGGAAAGCAAAGGCTTTGTGCACAGTTGAATCAACAACGCTGACAAAACTGGTCTGCTCTAACTGCTTTTTGCCCACTAACACCTTTGTTAATAAGAAGGAAAAGAAATTACTGTGTAGAAAGCTTTCCAAGCAATGTGTGTCTGCTGTTATGTGCAAATACTTTTGATAGTCGTTGGGGCAGACCTGTGGTAGTTGAATGTGCAAAGCAACCCCAAGCCCTGAAGGGGTTGACAGACAGTCATCCAGTGATTTGGGGTTACTTGATAAAGGCTTGGTTCACTGCCAAGACTGTCTGTGATTGGTTCAATAACCACTTTTGTAAGTAGGTTATTCATCATCAGACACAGGGTTTTGGCATACTAGAAACCAGGGGTGAAGGTTTTGCTTTTCATGGACAATGTGCCTGCACAGCTTACCACAACCCAGGAGATTGGTGACATAGGTTGCTTTTGCCTCCTAATTCAAATGTACTTATAAAACCAACGGACCAAGGTATTATAATTGCAACAAAACAGCTATACTGCATGAAGCTCTCTGAGGAGGTGGTGATGGTGTTCAACAATGAGGAGAAAAGGAGCAAGGCTTGGATGCAAAGTCAAGTCAACGAACTTCGGAGCATCTCTGAAAGTAATAACTGAAGTCTGCCATCTACAGCTTCGCAGATGCATAGGAAGAAGTAACTTTGCAGACCTTGCAGCATGCAGGGAACCCTATCCTGAAGGGGGGATCGACTTCCAAAGTAATGATGTTGACAATTTTGTGCCCAGCTCATAAAGGAAGGCAACAATGTTTCTGAGAGTGACATACTAACTAGAGTGGCTGGAAAATGATGATGGTGATCCTGATTTCCAGCTGATGTCCAACATCTAAATACCAGTTGCTGCTGGTGAGATGGAGGATGAAGCCCCTGAAAACAATGACAACACCAGCAACTACCCTAATGCACACTCAACCCCAGCCTGCAAAGAGACGTGGAGGAACTTGGATGAATTCATCAAGCTGATGGAGAACCCTAATCCTGTTTTGCTAAAGCCTTTGAGTTTGCTGAAGCAATGTGGTAGCCAAAGACTGCAAGAAAACCACTGTTCTTTTTGTCAGAGTACCCTCGATAGCTTCTAACCCCCTGACACCCCCCCCCCCCCCCCCCAGCAGTCTTTGCTGAGGTGCAAAGTTTTTTCCAGCCAGCCATCTGATGCGTCTACTCCCTCTTGAAGACACTCTAGACACCCCAAAACCTCTTCTGACCAGTTTACCACTTTGTGACCCGGAGGAACCAGAGGCAGAGGCAGAGGAGGACTTGTAAACCCTCCTCCCAAGGTTTTCAAGTTGGCCTACATAAGCAGTTCTGGCATTGCTCACAGGTAAGGGTGTGTTTTTCCAGTTTTTATGTGTACAGTATTGTATAGTGTATTTGGTGTTTTATTATACGCATATATCCAGTACTGTCTAGTGACATAATAGGAAAAATTATACAAATTACTATTTTACTTTTGCATTGTTTTAGTACTGAAACTACAAATTTCCCATACAGTATCAGCAAAAGCTTTAGATCTAATATTGTGAATAATCAAGGAAATACTGTACTTGAGTTCAAGACAGCTTAGCAGTGAGCAAAGCATAATTTATGCACTGGGTGACAGCTGGAGAAAGTGTTTTGTGATGACAGGTGAGTAAAGGGTATTTCCCTGTGTAAGGCCCTTAAAGGGGAACTTCTGGTTAATAGCCATTAAATTTTGTCAAACAGAACTTTTAATAAACTAAAAAATGAGCCATTGCTTGAATCTGTACGTAATCCCATTTTTTTACAATTTAATTTCAGATTAGTGCCGCGGTACTTCAATGGAAAGCGCCATTTATCCAGGATTCGACTATGTTGCCATCTGGCGGATTAGTACCGATGACGTAGCGTAGCGGTCGCCTCAATAACAAGCACAGTGAAGCACACGTGTTGTAGAGTATTCGTCCTCGGTATTGTCCTCGTGTTGTAGGTGAATTGTGATTTAAATAGTGTCAATTATGCCAACTTGTATGGCATTTGGTTGTGCCAATACTTCTGGCAAGTGTCCAAAAGGCATATCATTCCACAGGACTCCGCCAAATAGAGAAATGAAGTCACAGGCTGATGGCTCTCCGTAGGGAGGATATCAACATCAAGACATTTCAACCTACGACGCAAACCATTGACTGTTCGGACCATTTCTTGCCAACAGATTTAAAAGATGACATTAGGAGCAGGTTATTAGCTATGGCTTTGAAATTTATATATATTAATATGTTTTGGGAACTAAATTTCCTCTGAACAGACCATGGTACTGACGAAGATAGGGTGGCTATCTACCTGTATGGTGCCACCACTCTTATGCATTTGAATTGAAATTTATTCTCGTCAATCGCCATGTGCATGGCGTGTTGGGATGAACGGCAGTTTTCTAAATGTGTGTGTGTCCATGAACTGATAAGGGCCTTCACTTAGTCCTTTTACCTAGTTTAATTAATGGGGTTTTAGAATTTAGGGTTGTATATGCCTAACTAGGCCTACCTCAGGCTACTTCTTTATTTACCATTTCAATCATGTATTTTCAGCAGACAAAAACAAACCAAAAAGGATATTATCTGAAGATGCTGTATCCTCGGAATAGTTCCACCTGTCTGAGCCTACCGTGACATGATGTCACGCATAACAGAAGAGCCACACATAAATGGCGGCGCCCATGGTGCAGTAGAAAATTGGTTGTAAAAAATAAGAAAACGTCCCTTTCAAAAAAAATTGTCTCCAGGGGTATTTAAACAGAATAATACTACATATGGAATAGTTCAAATGCAACCAGAAGCTCCCCTTTAAATGCATGTTCATTGACTCTCTCCAGCCTGCATCAAAGGATACACCCATATAAAAGGCTGTGGTTTGTATTTTTGTAGGAACAAAAAAATATTGTTAAAATAAGCCAAATGAGTAACTCCTACTTAGACCAACACAGGCAGAGACAAGCCCACTATCATTACATTACAACTTAAGAAAAACTTTATAAAAGCTGATTGTTACTTGAAAATTAATTAAAAAAATGGTGTGTTGTTTTACTTAAAAAAAAATTCAACTTGACCTCTGAACTTCTTAATAGGCTGGCCAAACAATAGAATTGTACAATGACTAAACTGATATGTGGAGATTTTAATAACAAAGGTGAAATTGGTAAAAGAAAATACAAGTTTTAATACAGCTCATTCAAAATGCATATATACCACAGACAAAAGCAATTAAAAAATAAGAACTTTTGGTGAAGATACACGAGAAATCTTTGCATAGGTAGTTCCATTTAGAACCTATCATAGGTTAAGTCAGTGATTTAGAACTCAAAATATGTGCCTTGACTGAACATTAAGGCTTTGTAAGGGGTAACTACTGTTTCCTGAAAAAATTTAACCACAGTTTCCCAACAAACAAACATTGTATACAATCATAACTTATTAGTAGTACTACTAATGCAAGCTATACAATTATAGTAAAATGTCATGTATGTTCTACTTAACTTGCTTACAAGTGACTCAAATTTACATTGAAGAGGAAAATTTTCTTACCAGAGGTGTTACTTTCAAACTTTATAAGTGGTTCCTTTGAAAAATTGACAATCAAGGACTTCGAGTAGTTCTTGAGGTTACTCTCAAGCGAAACTTCCCAAGTTGTAGGTGAAATGCTGTGAGCAGAAAAGAAAATAACATAAATCGCTTTCAAGGTTTCCTATTCTCGAGCCAAAATCTATCCTACAAATAATACAGTATGTATTTAACTTAATGTCTAGGCATACTACAAATCTTCAAAAGAAGATATAGAAGGTACACTGCAGGTGGTACCTGTGAAATAAAGATTACTTACAGCTCACATACTCTTTACTTGTTCAATTCTTAACTAACCAAACAGAAAAATTATTTCCTTTGTCATTTCACAAATACTTGTAGTGTATTTTATGGTAACCAAGAGTGCAATATCTTCAAAAACTACCTACTTAACCTTTTAGGCAAATTCTTTCTCTTTGGCAATTTTCATTGAATACCAATTCACTAGTGACTTCCACTAATGAACATACAAGTGGCTTCCACTGGATAATTGTCGCCTTGAAGAAGTGGATGCAAGTGCCTTGGCTCTCAGCACATTGGTATATATTGCTCTAAGAAAACACTTCCAATTTCTTATATCCTGTCTGATCTTCAAGAAAGGAATGATACAAGAAATAAGAAAAGCCTCAAAGTAGTGGATACCACATTGGTATTCAATGAAAATTTAAGCAATTGCTACAAAATAGCATAGTATAGCACTTTATTTTAACCATGATAATCCAATGCTAAAGTAAACCCACAACATACCATATGCTTTTGGATACTCAACTTCCTTGCAATGTATTCCTTAACCCTTTCCTTTTTAGTTTTTTTTTTTTTGCAAATATGATTAATAAAATAAGTAAGCATTTTTTATTCCTTTTTGTTTAAACATAGTAATAAGCAGTGCATAGTTTGTTTTGAAAAGTGATCAGTATTTTGGAAGTTATACTTTGAAATAGGACACATTTACATTCCCAATTTAACTTGTGAGTTAACTTTTGAACTTCCCTAGCATCTAGGACAAATATTTGATGTTATTTTTATCTCATGAATTCATTTATGTTTTCAAAATTATAACTATACGATTGTTAGTCATTCATTGCAATTTTGGATAGTAATGAAACAACCAAAATAAGAACGACTTCTGGCTAGGACTCAAGCATTTGACACCTGAAGCTCTGTCACATATGTTAACAAGACAGACTGCCAACTATACTATGGAAAATGCACACCAAATGCACTCTAATGGTAGAGAAAGGAAGAGGGATAGAAAATGGGAATGCATTGAAGAATGAGTAAAACTGAAATCAATAAAGTAAGCAGGGTAGTGAATGAGTATTCTCATGATAGGAAAAAAGTACATTAGTCTTGGCTCACGAGTACACTTGGGAATGTTAAAATGTTCCCTACTTACTGATAGTGCTGGGAAATGAATAAACATCTGATATTCAAATAGTCAGTTATACAATTTTCAAAATAAAAAATATATAAACTGGTGCATTGCTCTATACTCTAAAATTATAAATGTCATTCATGCAAGGTACAGTATTTCTTTATCATAGTTACTTAAGAAAACATACTAACCTGTTAAGGAATTGGCGAACTTTCCCAGTTTCTAAAGTGAAGTTGAAAGAGTAGGGTGAAGCAAAATTTTGCTTCTGGAGATCCTTCAAAGCCTTCAAAATACAAAATGAGTTAAGAATGAGTTCAAATAGCATCTTAGCAAAATCAAAAGGTTATAATTTAAATACTATAGTTACAGTCAGAATTAAAGTACATAATTCAAGAGTTCATTAATTTTACAGCAACATTTGAAATACAATACCATATGAAGAACTGAAGTAAATTACTATGTTACAAGCCAAAATGATAATTTCCAGGTCTAAGTATGGAGGGTTGTGGATGCAAAGTAAAATGGTTGTCAAGATCTAAATACAATAAATGAACAGTAAGTGGAATACCATCATATAATATCACAATTTTTTTAAGTAAATTGTATTTTTCCTATCTATACAAAACTGAGGTCCTTTACAATAAGAATTACTACAGCAAATTTAAGCCAGTATTCCGCGGAGCGGCAGTGTTGTGGTTTGAAATCAGCTGATGAATACGAGACTGAGTTTGTTTCACCATAATGCAATTCTGAGCAAATTCTCTTGCTTCTAGTTAGCATTAACGAATATCTAGATACTTGACTTATATGAGACAAGGTTATTTTTCCTTATACAAAATGTTTTTTTGGTGGAAATATTTACTGAATATCTCGTTGTGAATGTGAACTAATTTTTTTTTTCCGTTAACATGAAAACGTAGTGCAATTCGACTGGCATACCATATTTCAGGACTAAAGAGGGTGGCACAATACCTAGTGCCAAAACTGGTCCTTTGGTCAAACATTTCAAGTTAACTATATCTTTATAAAGGTAATTTTCCTCAAGTTATGGGATCTAGATATAAATGCTTTAAATAGTACTAATCACTTAAAATTTTCCATATTGAAGCCATTATACTAACCTTTGATGCAAACTGCTTCAAGACCGCCTGAGGCAAGTTGAGATATGTATGTAACAAAAGAACAACCTGAAACCCAATATGAAGTTTTTCTAAGAGACTCATTGTATTTTCCAGGCTTTGGTCCTCATTCATGATAAACCAGCAAAACTCTTCTCCTAGCACTAAATCACCACCTGAAAAAAAAAAAAACAGATGAAGCATTCCAACATTCTACATTATTATTTATATAAGGCTCCAAAAAGACCTTAGGATACTGGTTTTCACTAACTTGAGCTATAAAGGAAAAATTAAATTAAATTTGTAGAGTAATTTTTATCCCTCAGCACAACTACAAACTACGTATACTGTTAAACTTTTGAAAAAAGTTGGTTTACTGGTGAATAAGGAGGAATACCCCTCACTCATCTGCTGCCACCAAGCACTTTTCCTTTGGCCCCAAGGGAAAAGTGGAGCTACAGACTCTGGTTCTTATACCTAAAAGAAATAGAAATCACTTTTAAAACTCCTGCAGTGACCATGTGTGTGGTCCTACACACACCTACAACCAAAATATCCTTCATTCCGTGACAACTCACCCGCAATGGAAACCATGCAGTTGAGAAAAACACAACTTATCTGGCATCTGTAGTCTGCTCTTTCCTTCTTGGTGCTGCTACTGCTGCTGCTGGTTGTGAGGGGTCTGCTGGTTAATGAACCATATGTATTTCATCAACCATGACCAGGAATTCTTCTATGGACATAGTGGTGGCTTTGGGCATGGTCGCCACTGTCTGGTGGGGTTGTTTAGTGAGGAGTACCTCCCTCACAATGTCCAAGGATGACTTGGGTTGGCCGCCATTGGTGAGCATTGTGATTAGCCACCGTAGTTGCTTGTACATGTGCGACGGCTGCTTGCCTCCCATTGGGCCCCCTACATGGTTAAGGAACTTCTTTGCTCTCTGGGCAGCTGCATACTGAAGTATGACTTTAGCTGGTACTTCAGTACATTGTAGGTGACGGGGCATCAATTTCTTTTTGTCATCCTTCTATTTGCTCGAAGACATCATCTGGCAGGAATTCGAGGACAGCGTCTGCTTGCGTGTTGCCAAGGTGATTTTCTTTGCATGGAAAATCATTTCCACCATGAAGAACCATGCTATTGGGTTGTGGGGCGTGAAGGGTGGTAGGTGTATAGAGGCGGCTGCAAGGTTTTCGTTGACGTTCGGACTGTTGTTGCTGACTTCTCAGGCATCTCTCTGGGGTCACCAGTGTGCGATGAGGTCAAGTAAGATACAGAGTTTACAGCTTACTAATTTATTTACAAAACTCACACAGGTTAAGAAAAGGATTAAATTCAAGAATCTGTGTTAGTTCACAAACAGAAACATACATACAAATTGAAATAGAACATATGGTTGGAAAACTGGCATAATTATACACACAATAGTAATAATATACATAGATTGTGACAAAAATGGCAGTGGAGATATACCTATGTGCAAAAGATGTGCGATAGATGTATTTCTCTCGAATGCATGGTCTCTCTCATAGGTTAGTCATCATGGGATAAAAGATATTTTGGTTGTAAGTGTGTATAGGATTGCACACGTGGTTAGTACAGTAACATGGTGTGTTAACTCACCTGCCATTGCCAAGCTTTTTTTTCCTTTAGCCTTGTGGACAAAGCAAGGGAGTTGAGGTGGAAGGGTGCAGTTTGTGCACCTGAGAAAAATATAAATTGCCTAAACTCTATCATTTGTCCCTACAGGTATACAAACCATTAAATTTTACATAGGAAGCTCACTTAATAAGTAGGAAGTTGCCTCCATCAACAGACTGGATGTTGTAACCCACCTGAAATGTTGTGATCCCAATTATGACGGCAAGCAATGACTCCTGTCACCTCCTACACAGTTTACTAATGTGATGACAAAGTGGTTGGGCTCCAAGCCTAAGAAAATTATTTTTGAGACAATATAAATTTGTCAGGCACTTACCCTCTATCACTAGTGCTTGGCGAGGCACTTGCCCTCTATCACTAATACTTGGCGAGGGCTTGACAAGTGTTAAAATTGAAACAATCGTTAATGAACACTCCCAATAGTTACTCACCCCCCTTTGTGGAGTGGAGGTAAGATAGCAAATATTTCAGGTGCTCATTCTACTCTTAATCTCTTAAGAGCAGATGAAGGAGGGTTTCAGTGATAGAGGGTAAGTACCTAAAAAACTGATTTTACCATAAAAATCATTATTTTTTTTAGGTAAAACTTACTTTCTCTATCATTTAGCTGACTCCAACATTGTGTGCTAGAGGTGAGCAACATTTCCTATAATCGAATTATCAGATATCATTATAAATATCCTCATTGCGGCTTACTGATGATGAGGATCAAGCGAGGTCCACTATCTTAGGAGGTAGAATGTGAACCCTAAATGTGGCAATTGGTTCATGTGCAATGCAGAATGGCAATGCCCCTGTGCCTTAGGTCTGCAGACCTGATGGAAGCTACAAACACAACTAAACCATGATCCCTCAATATTTACCACCTACCTAATCGAGTTGCTGTGGCACCTCACACCCAAAAACGAGCCCAATTTGGGAGAAAGTGTTATGTACTTAATCAGCTAGGGTAGCTGTCTCCAATGAGGAGCAATGGCTCTGCAACTTAAAATAATTTACTCTTAGAAGAAGAAGAAGAAGAAGAAGAAAACGACTGTTTGCCCTCATTCAAGCACAAAGAAAGCAAGGACAACTACTGTACAGTGATGCTTAAATCTGATGCGACATGATTCTTTTGTATCGTCCAGATTCTCAGACTTGTGACATTGCCAAGTAGTGTTAAACTTTCATTTTTATAAAATTCTAATGTCATACATGTAAAAACGTTAGCATATTCACAGCTAGCACTATTTTTCTTATGGTTATATAAATATGACCCCTTTTATACATTGGTATAATTCGTAATCTGTGTGATTTGCACTGACTTTTATTCATGTTGCTTAGTTCAAAGTATGGTGCGATAAGGTTACCAGTACCATCAATGACAGTGCACTTACCATGCCCCTTGGGCTGGTCAGCACAACTACCTCTGCAGCATTATAACAGTAGACCTAATAAGCTCAACAATCATAAAATTTTCAAAATAGGACTATGAATGTTGAAATTTTAGGCTATGTTTAAGCCGTCTGTATGTTGCACAATGATTTATAGGCCTAAAAAAATAATTTTAGCCTTCCGAGATGTAATATGTTGTTAATGAATTTATTTGTACAGATTACCTGCTCTTTGAGAAATAAAAAAATTATGATGATTTTGATTACAAGCAGTCCCCAGTTATCGGCAGGGTGCTGATAATCGAAAACTGCCATTAACTGAAACACGCCAATTTATGACGCTGAGTTTTGGATAATGGCGCATCTATTAGGTACATCATGGCCACATAATTCAATTATCGGCACCTTATGGTGCTGATAACCAAAACTCAGCCCGTTAAGGTGCTAGACAAGCTCCATAAAACCTAATCGCCATTAACCTAGTCCGCCGATAACTGGGGACTGCCTACATATGCAGATGGCTCGTAATTGAAATACAGTGGAACCTCTTCATACGAAAGTCCCTACTTAGGAAAAATCCAGGTTACAAAAGCAAAGACGAAGATTTTTTTGCTTCTGTATACAAAAAAATTCAGGTTGCGAAAGGGTAAAGTCCGATATTCGCCGGACAGCTGAGAACAATTTTAAAACTCGCGCGCTGCCAACTAAGTAGACTCGCCACCATCCTCCTGCTCTTCCATTGGTTCCTGATGCTATTCACTGCCGTAAGATCCTGCTCTCCTATTGGTCAGCATCTGTCCCATCATCCCTCTACATAAAGGCATCCTTCGACCACTTCGTCGCATCAGCGTTATTGTACACACGTGGAATTCATTCGTTCACATAGACTTCGTTTGTTAAGGTAAATTCGTGTTAGTGACTTCGCTTTCTTCGTAGTAAGTTACTTTATCGTGTTGTATGTGAACTTAATTAACTTAATTAGCCATGGGTCCCAAGAATGTTACTGAAGTTCATGGAAAGAAGAGGATGCTTTCTATGGAGAAAAAGATGGAGATAATTAAAAAGTATGAAGCTGGCATGAGGTTGAGTGTAATCGCTAAGGAATACGGCCGAAATCTGTCGACAATAGGCACCATCCTTAAGCAGAAGGAAGCCATCAAAGCAGTTACACCTTCCAAGGGCGTGATTATTTTGTTCAACAAGAGGAGCCACGTGCATGATGAGATGGAGAGGCTACTTCTTGTATGGATTAAGGACAAAGAAATTGCTGGCGATACGATAACCAATACGGCAATCAGCCACAAGGCCAGCGCTATTTTCGGTGATCTGAGTTCCCAGGCCGAAGACGATACAGATGGGACATCGACGCCAACCCCAGACTTCAAGGCTTCTCATGGGTGGTTTGAAAAATTCCGGAAACGGACTGGCATCCATTCAGCTGGTGCGGGTGGGGATGGGGAGGCGGCCAGCTCGGACACGAAAGCGGCCGAAGCCTTTATTAAGACTTTCGATGAGATGACAATCAACGAAGGCTACAGTTCTCAGCAAGTGTTCAACTGTGACGAGTGGACTGTAAGTGAAGCTCCTACTTGTCTATCATTCGGAGACTCCTCGAGCCTTCAAGGCCCACCCAACAAAGTGCTAAAGGAGAAGCTTCCAGTGATGTGGAGGGCTAATGAGAAAGCCTGAGAAAGCCTGGGTAACGAGACTTTTGTTCACTGAGTGGGTAAATCTGTGTTTCGGCCTGACAGCGAAGAAATTCTTGGAAGAGAAGCGCCTCCCTATGAAATGTCTGCTGTTGTTGGACAATGCCCCTGCTCACCCTCCTGGCCTCAGGGAAGATATCCTAGTGGAGTATTTTTTTATCAAGGTTCTTTATCTTCCACCTAACACCACCCCTCTCCTCCAGCTCATGGACCAGCAAGTGATATCGAACTTCAAAAGCTGTATACAAAACATCTTTCAAGAGATGTTTTGACATCAACGATACCACAAACCTCACCTTATGTGAATTTTGGAAGGAGCATTTCGATGTCATGATAAGCATCCGACTCATCGATCAAGCTTGGCAGGAGGTTTCGAGGCGAACCTTGAATTCTTTGTGGAGGAAACTCTGGCCTGATGCTGTATCTGCCTGAGACTTCGAGGGATTCAACGTGGGCGAAGCTGATGCAGATTCAGAAACAGTTGACAATTCTGAAACTGTTTCGCAACTAGATCTTGATGAGATCGTTCCACTTGGCAAGTCCATGGGGCTGGTCGTTGACAAGGACAACATCAATGACCTCGAGGAGCACCAGAGGAGCTTACTACATGCTGGACATGGTTGAAAACCCACAGCTCCAGTGAATGAAGGAGCTTATGTCGCAATACCAATTTACTGCAGTGTGGCACACCGACAAGTCTTTATGCATCCCAGAAGCACTTTCTCGTGCACCAGTCAGCTACCCCACCTCTGAGGATATAACTGGCTGTGCTGAGGTACTTGCACACGTCAGGTCCGTCATCAATGCTACAACAGCTTCCCAGGACGAGGATGCCCCAACCATTGATGCCAATCGGACCCTACAGGACATGTCGATAGCAGCACAGGCCTACCCCACTTACGTTCACCTTCGTGATTGCATCACTTCTGGGTTTCCCATGAATCGGTAAGACCTACATGCATCCTTATCACTGTACTGAAAGCTGCGAGAAGCCCTCTCTACTGACAATAACCTCGTGCTCTATGGGGCAAGAATACTAGTTCCTGCAGCTCTATGTCGCCACACACTTGCCAGACTCCATGATAGTCACCGTGGTGTTAAGGCTACCAAACGTCGGGCTTGACAAACCATCTTCTGGCCTGGGATAGACACAGACATCGCCAACACCGTCGCTGCCTGCGAGCCATGCCAAGTCCTGCATCCCAGGCAACAACAGGAGCCTCTCCACGACGATGACCATCCATCAATCCAGGCTGGGAAGTCCTTTCTTGTAGTCACCGACTGCCTCTGCGGCTGGCCTGTAGTTATCCCTTGCAAGAGTGACACTACTGCCTCCTTGACCATATAGCACTTCTGCCGCTACTACTGAGAGGTGGGTGTTCCCTTGCGTCTACACACCGATTGAGGACCTCAATTTACCAGCAAAGAATTAGCCGACTTAAAAGAATGTTGGGGTGTACACCACATAACCTCATTGCCACACTACCCACAGTCTAATGGACATGCTGAGGCTGCTGTCAAGGCTGTCAAGCACTTGATCCTCAAAATGGCCCCCACAGGAAACATTGACTGCGAGGATTTCAATCGCGGTCTTCTTGAGTTACGAAACACACCCAACCAGTCTGGTCTCTCCTGCCCAGGTACTGTATGGTCACCCTCTCCACATGTGTGCCTGTCCATCCTCAGTCCTTCACAGAAGATTGGCAAGAAAAGGCCCATGACAGTGACCGCCAAGCCGCTGCCAGAGCTGCTCAGGTGCAGTGCAACTGTGACACCCATGCCTGCCTCCTCCCCAGGCTTAATGTGGGCCAACATATCCCCTCCAGGACCCAACATCCCACCGATGGGATACAGTTGGGATTCATGGGTGGTGCACGATCACGTGAGTAAGAGATACGCCTCCCAAGTGGTCGAGTGCTACGTCGGAACCGTCGCTTCCTATTTCCAGTGCCCAACCCCAATCAAGTTCCCTACTCTGATCTCCCTGTGGTCCCTGGCCCAGACATGGAAAAGTCATCAATTCCCTCCAAAGCCCCTCGCAGGTCTCCAAGATCAAACAGGCCTACAGTGTACAAAGCCCACGTGCCACGTATGCAACTTGCTTTGTACATGCATACATGATAAATTTACAACATGTAATTTGTTTAGTAGATTCAAAATACCTCTTTGAATGCAAAATGGGGAGGAGAGGTGTGGAATAATATATATTTTACTATTCATATGCTGCTTTCCATGTATTTTATAAATATTGCCCTTTGTGAATGCATCCGCATGTGTAGCCCTGTATGCACCCTGCACATGCACATGACAACTCTTCCTTCTTCTTTTAGCACAAGCTGCATGCCCTGCAGGGCCTCTGTACATATTTACCTTTCGCTGCATGGAATAAAGAAAACTACGACCCGGGATATCATTTCTCCCATCCTGCAATCTTACATCTTCTAATGCAAGACATCATCACCTATAACCAGCTAGTATTTTTTATTAAAATACTTGTATCTCCATTATTATATGCAGCAGAGTTGCATCCATGTTGCTAATGCATGATAATTTATAGTCATTAGCAGTGTGAACATTTAGTTTTCTCAGCTTCATTATTTCCTTGCCTATATTTTCTCCATGCCAAATAAAGGTATAATGTAAAAATATATACTTACCAAATAAAAGTATAATGTAAAAATATATACTATGTCCTGTTCTACTTAATTAATATAATTTGTAACATAACTACAGTAATTTTTATTGTCGTACGATGGCTGAAATGCAAGCAGAATATTGTTATTATAAAAAAATTTGGTTCATTTTTATAGCAAAACAACTGTTTTCGTTCGGTTGTTTGTGGCTGTAGCATTTAAGCAACAATTATAATGTTACTGATGATACTGTTATCATTCTTCTTTTGCTTGTTTAACTTATTTAACTAAAAGATATGGTAAAAGAAGATGGAGAAATTGTTAGCAGTATGAAAAAGGTGACTGACTCACTCTCTCTCTCTCATACTAGGCCAAGATTTACCAATAAGTTAATCAAATCTAACATTAAAAATTTGTAGAACCACCATGCAGACAATAGTAAATGATCAGGCAAATGAAATTCCACATTTTCACTGGTTATTACATATTAGGGCAAAATATCTGGCTATGACACTGTTTAAGGCATTGTTACCAAGTCTAGGGCACCGTAAGGTGGGTTGTGGCTCCCGTAGACTTTGAACTTCGGTTAGCAGCAATTTTCGCTTAGCGTCAGGCCCCCAGGAACGGAACCCGTCATTAACCGATGGCTGCCTGTATTATTATTCCAAATATTAACCCTATTCATATGAAACAAGTTGAATAGAAATGGAATCAACTGAAATGGATGAAAAATACAAGGTTTAAGAGGTGGTACAGCCAGGTACCATAGAGATGTTGACAAAGCTTTTAGTATTAAACCAGAGTAATGTGACACACTGAGATACTACCGTATTACTTACAGGATTGAATATTGTGTTTCTAATTCTGAGTGACTTTCTGAATGGGAAAAGAAATGGTGACATTAATATCTTTGAATATGTTTGCAGTCATACCTTGGAATATATTTATATAGTCTCGTTTGATCTTCTCCATGCCAATGTCTACAAGCATTTCAATAGGAGTAAGCCCACTCAAATCAGGCTCCCCTGACTGACCTCGCATGAGACCAAGGGTTGCAATTCCAATCTGCAAAGTGAATTTAGATTAATCGGAAAGCATAATATTTTCAAAACAAAAGATGCTTCATTTCATATAAGTAACTTACAAGTAGTACTAATTAACAAGTACACGTAATTACATAGCTATAGTTTCTAATTCGAATGGTAGCCTTTATTTAAAAAATTGTAATACCTCTTTGATAGTTTAGTGTAGGTGACAAGTCCCGCCCACTAATAGAAGTACTGGAAACAACTTAGCAGAAAATCTCATTCAACATCGGGAATTTGCAGCAGCGTTTGTTAATTGGTTTTCGGTTGTATAACTTGATTCAGTGAAGTATCATCACTTAATTTTCAGTAGCCATCAAGCTTGGTTAGGTTATTAGCATTTAGGATCAGGATTTTCAAATGTCTGATTCGTTCCTCTAGCCTACACTATTGTAGTGAAGGTTGTAAGACCCAACTGACTAAATCTTGCAATTACTCACATATAGTTTGCAGTAAGTGTAGGGGACAGGAGTGTGGTAGGGAGTAAACTTGTGCTGGATGTCTTGATTGGGATGAGAAAAAGTGTTAAGTTCTTAGATCTCGCCTAGCCAGTTTGGAAAGGGATAGGAAGAGGAAAGCAACTCTTAGAGCCAAGAGATGGTCGTGCAGCCTAAAAATAACTCCTAACCTAGGTTAGATGTTAGCATGCTATTCCTTCTACTCCTATTCCTGACTTTTCTCCTAATCCTTGTCCTCCTACTTCTCATCCACCTACTATGCCTGGCTCTTCCTTGCTTCCAACCCTTTTGCCATTGCCAGTCTCAAATCTGGGTTCAATAAGAAGATAGATCTAGTAGTATGTACAGTGGCTGAGTTGGGTGAATCACTGAAGGTGATTATGGATAAAGTGTTCACCGAAAAATTGTAGTGCAAGTGGAGGTGGCGGCTATACATCCAGTTGGTTCTCCTGAGTCCAAAGTCCCTGTCATACTCCCCTAATCCTGGGAGAAGACATACTGGAATTCCAAAGGAGGTCGATGGGGTTTGCCCACGGGTTGTCACTCCCTCAATCAAGCCTGTTGCACAATCCCAGGTGTCGACAAACAGCCATTGGTAAGGTGTCTCATTAGGAGTGCACCAAGTTATTGTATTGATGCTTCAAATACCGAAATTAACATCAAGATGTTGTATTCATGTGAAAAATTATTGTATATTAAACCACTACTGGCTACACACTGTATTCACGTTCTCGAGATTAGTGGACCTGCCTTTTCCCGGATTTTTCTAAAAATTAATTGCAGGAGGACCCGCTCATTTGCAGGTTTTTTCGCTGATAAATATTTACTAATTAGTCTACAAAAATTATACAAATAGCAGCCCTGCATTGATGTCACTTCCAATGATTCCGACATAGAAAGGAGGCATATGAAACGATTTCTAGATTCTTTAGGTCACTTAAGACCCTTCAGATGATGTGGGTCAGTGTTTCGATCCAATTTCCGTTAAGCGATATAAGGAGGCCAGTACTAACTCACAGCCTTCTTATAGTTACACTGTAGCTATGTCATAACCTTTTGAGCAAGATGAACCATCATGGGATCCTAATAACCCTTAATGGACGGATCTCCTCATATGAGCAGCAATAACAGGTTTTGGGCATCAATATTACATGCCATAAATTTGAAGTAATCAGGTGGGGGAAAGTTTCTGTTGCTTCTCTAGCCCATAAATTCACTAATGCCAACTTTTAGACTGGCTAAAATCAAGTTGGGAGCTCATGAGAGAGTTGGTTGTGATCTTGACTTGAAGGGAGCATGTACTGCCTCTCTCTCTCAAATCATGTAAAGCTTTTTTATATATTTATTCATAAATATACCCAGGGGTTGCTATTGATTTTAGATTTATCTTTCATGATAGTATGTCAGTTTTAATTGTAATTTTGCAAAGAAAGGTGCAAATAAATATTGGAGAAGACATGTATAAACCAAAAAAGTTATTGCACCTTCAATCTCAGTAAATTTAAGTAAATATTTTACAAGAAATATACTTTGGAATTTGTTACTGCTTTTAGTTATCTGTTAAGATATTGTACAAGCTGTAATTATAATTTTACAAAATCAAATAAATCTATTAGAAAACACATATTACTTGGTAAAAGAGGTCCCACAAGGGGTTGTAAATAGTAATTTTCAACTTCTCTTAGAAGGTAAGGAAAATCATTTAGAATTTTTTTTCTTATACCTTATACATTTGCATATCTTCCTCTTTCCATTGATGCATTTTTTCTTAAACTGGCCAATCTTAAATTTTACCCAGCCTGGGGTGCTGCATATTGATTTTCCAGGCCAGCTCTTAAAGGTTAAGCGACAATTAGCTGAAAGCTCCCTCTGCTTCCAAGACTTCTTCCTATGCAGTTTTTTTTTTTGGCAAATTTCTCTTCTTTCTCACCCTAGCTACCCAGTGTCACCTGCCTTAACATTTTTAATGAGTCATCCAGACAATAAGACTAGACTCCTCAAGATGGTTCTTTCTTTGTCGTCCAGAAGTATCTCATGAAGATGGGAGATTGGCTTTAAACTACAAAGAAGCAAGGGAAAGCTTCTTTCACCTTTCCTCCTCCTTGCTTAGTTCAAAGAAGATATTTATCTGTTATCATCAATGAAGCTCCCTTAGGAGTCGCTGCCTCCTCCAAAGGGGACTTCTGTTCTCGTCGACTCTTCTCGGTGCTTTGCGTTCTCATCGGCGGAGCTAGACCACCTTGTTAAGAATATCTTCAAGTTTTTTTTAAGTTTTTAGCTTCCTTGACTAGACAATGGGAGCACAGGCTACTGGATAAGAAGGTTGTCCACTTTCAAGCATTATCAGGAGACACTGCCTCTGACTGGCATGGAGTCTTGTCCTGTGCAGACTAGTCCACTTGGGATGGCTCTATAGAGCTTTCCTCTCTTTTCACCTTGAGAGTACTAAGAAGAGAGAGCTCTGGTGCTCCTTTACCACTAAGGTAGTCACTTAGACACAGAAATTGGCTCTGTTTCATTTTCCCTGTAGCAACATCACCTCTTCCCACACGACACTGTTAAGGAAATTGCATCCAACCTTCAGAAGTAGTCTACGCAATATATGCTGAGTCATTCTTCCAAGCCTGCCTTTGCTCCCAATACAGTCTCTCTTATGCTGGGGTCACATATTCACGTATCACGACGCGTATGCCCACATATGTGGATCGTGGGCATCATCGCGGTGAAATGGCCTTGAACAGCTGGTAAACAGGACACGGGCTAATGGACGTAAAGCCAGCACCGTAAATCGCGCCGCAATTGCACGCGCAAAGAAAGCAAGGTCGGACGTCTACCTGGAACTTCCGCCGATAGTGTAATGTTCTATGTACGTCACCTTCACATCGTGACCACGCCCACCGTTGTGGGGCTGTAGGGTACAAAATGGCCGGCCTGTAAACAGAGCAGACTGTAAAGTGATGGAACATGTATGAGAGAATGTGAAAATATTGCATTATGAAAATCCAGGTTGTAAATTCACTTTGGTAGAATTCTGCATGTACTGTAAAATATTGTATATTTTCAACAAATAAAAAAAATTTTTGTCCGATTATAATATACATACCATTGGCAGTCCCAACATCTTGGGCTTCTTCTGACGGACGATGTGTGGCTTGAGGAAGTAGAATATGTTCAATATCCACTTCTCCCTGTCCGTCAGTCGTCCTCCGTGTCGCTGTCATCACTTTGTATCTCATCCAACTCCGACTCCTGTAGGTGGAAGATGACATTTCCTCGACCCGAGTGTCTGCAGGAGTGACTGCAGGAGTCTTCTCCCGGCCAAAAGAAGGTCCTGCAAGATGTGACCTTGATGGTCCCTTCCTAGGTTGTTTTAGGAGGTTCGGTATCTTGAAGGGCGTTGTGGAGAGTACTTGGAGCAAACTGCTGGTCTCGGGAGACGGAAACAACAGCTGACCTGAGGGCTGTTGTTGTTGTATGCAGCGCTGACCTGACCTTTTCTACCACGCTGCAGCGTTGCCATGTCGTACAGGGTTGTAAATGTGCGAATTGGTTTCCCCGTAGGCTACAGCTCAATTAGGAGGCCCACGTCCTTCGCGGCGGAAAGAAAATAACGACGGCGAACAATGCAGGTGACCCTAGCGCTTACCCTGCAGTAGTCACCGTGGGTCCCACGTGCAATGCCTGGAGCTACGTCAGGTGACATTTGGGGTGACCACCCACGACTTATTTTGAACATTTCAAAACTGGAGCGGGCTACGGCGCCCTAGTGGGCGGAGCTTAGAGCCCGGACGACCCATCACCGTACGTCTACGATTTTACGTATGTTTTACGTTACATTTACGGTTTACTGACGTAAGCTGTTGCCAACTACCAATTTCCGCTCATGCGTGGCCATGCGTGCGTTGATACGTGAATGTGTGACCTTAGCATTACCCAGCAGCAGCCCTTTCTTGGCAACAGACCCAGACCTTAATTTAGGATGAGTTCCAATGTATGATTCATAGCAAGGTCCATTAAGAAGGCTCAACCAACAGTGCCCAAAAGTGAAAGCAAAGTCCATCATGTGCCAGGAGGAGTCAGACTCTCAGTTCTGGAAAAAATGTCAGATCAGAGGAGCAGAGCCATGGATCATCTAGTTTCTGAAGGAGGACTACACCATCCTGTTCCTGAAATGCTTACCATTGGTCACTTCTCCCAGCGTACTGATGACTTACTCAAGAGGCTCCCAGACACATTCAGCCCTTCTGGAGGAAATTGCTATACTACTCCAAACGAAAGCCATAGAGGAAGTCAAGAACACCAACACAGAGGGTTTTTACAACAGTTTCTTTGTGGGTCTCAAAACATCAGGGGGCTAGAGTCTAGTCTTAGATGTAAGTCCCCTCAATCATTTTGTCCAGAAGACAAAATTCAAGAGGGAGATGAACCATTCAGTTCTTTCATCCATTCACCAGGGTGACTGGATGAACCAGGGTAACTGGATGATAACTTTTAAGACATGCAAGACACCTTACTTCCACATTCTGATCCACCCAGTCTCCAAGCATCTAAGGCTAATTTCAGGGCAAAGTAGAGGCAGTTCCTGGTATTCGGGGGAGGAGGGGGGGGGGGGCGGTTCCTGTTTGAACGGCGGGACAATAAGTGAAAATCAGCGATAAGTGAAAATTGGCAATTTTCAGCGCTTATCAATATCTGCGCTGATAACCAGAGATCGGCGCCTCTTTTAGGTATGTATCAGTGCCAATACCCAATTATCAGCTCCGATAAATGGAAATTGTCTTGCACAGCTCTGCAATGGATGAACCTGCTGGGGACGTTGGCATCCATAGAGATGTTCGTCAATTTGGGCAGACTGTATATGTGAGTTCTCCAATTCTTTCTAAAGGCCAACTAGGACAGGAAAACACAGCTAGACACTTATGTGTTCACAATCACCCTGGGGATCAAAATGAACCTGCAATGGTGGCTATCGGTAGAAAAACTGTCAGAAGGGAAGTCCCTCCAACCTTTGTACCTCAACCTAGACTTTTATTCAGATGCATCGGACTTAGACTGAGGTGCTCTACTGGGGAAGCAGGAAGTATGTATTCGCCACATGGACCCAAGAGCAACAGTCTGCATATAAATGTCAAAGAACTGAAAGCAGTTCATCTAGGCCTTCAGTGTCTCTCAACCATGTTCCACAACAGACAGTGGTAGTTCACGAGGACAATACCACGGCATTGGGATATATCTGAATCAAGGCGGTGCTTCTTCCCCTTCTCTCTACCAGGCAACAAGAGATCTACCCATGTGGGCTGATCAGAATCAAGTAACTGGTCACCCGATTTTATCCAGGGGAAATTAAATGTTTTAGCAGACGAACTACACCATTGGAAGTAGGTCCTTCCCACCGAATGGACCTTGAATCCTTTGGTCTGCCAAGATCTTTGGAAATTGTGGGGACACACCAACTTTAAAAGTTTAACACCTCCAAGAACCATCATCTGCCTCTCTTTTGCTCTCCAGCCCCAGATCCTCTGGCATGGGCAACAGATGCCATGCTGTAAGATTGGTCCAATCTGGATCTGTACACCTCTCCACCCCCTACATGATTAGGGAGGTGATAAACAATTTTCAAGCCTACCACAATGCAACTATGACCCTCATAACACTGTTTTGGCCCCTGAAGGAATAGCTCCCAGACCTTCTTTGGTTTGATGGAGTTTCCAAGACTCCTCCCACAAAAATGATATTGTTATGATACAATAAAGTTTCATACATACTTACCTGGCAGATATATACGATTAATGGCCCACCCAGCCTCCCCGCAGGAGACAGGTGGAAGAGAAAAAATATGATAGAAAACGGGAATGGTTCCTGATCCTGCCACCCAGGGCAGGACGGTAGATCACCTGACCTACCTGCAGCGTGTGCCGCGAAATTTGAATTTCTGTCGGGGACGACGGAGTCTTAGCTATGTATATATCTGCCAGGTAAGTATGTATGAAACTTTATTGTATCATAACAATATCATTTTCATACAATCAACTTACCTGTCAGATATATACATAGCTGATTGACACCCTTTGGTGGAGGGTAAGAGACAGCTAACATGGAAAAGACAGGTAAACAACATATGTTGTAGGTATAAATAAACCTTGGTTCCTATCTGATAGGTGGTAGACTTCATATGGCTGTTGCCAAGGAGTCTGCATCACCTCAAGAAACTTTAGCGAGATATGTGATCTGTGGCCAAGGGTTCTTGTGGGTCTGCCGATGGGGTCTTATCCACTTACTCGGCAGAGCCTAAAAGGTACTTGTCAATGGGTGCTAATCCACTTATATGGCAATACACCTATGCCTACTGGCATAACTAAGGAGTGCAACACCGATCCCGATCACCTGATCCTAACACGAGGGTTTGCGCTCAAATTGAAATGAGTTATTCTCACACTCCTTTCAAAAAGCCCAATAATTTCACTAAGTTAAATAACTTTAACTCAAAGTTAAGGATCAGTGTCGGCTCCTTATCCCAGTAACGTATCCGCAGAAATGTATAAACCAAAAAGAGAAAGCTCTCTCGTAGGTTAACTTGACATCCTTTGTGTAATGAGAAGTCAACACAGAGTTGCCTCTATCGTACAACACAGCTAATATGTCTTCTATGACAAATTGTTATGTAAAGAACAAGAATTTGCAAAAGCGCGCACTTCCTGCGCTTTTAATTCTCAGCTGTTTGAAGGAATCAAGTCACTATGAAGTGCTTAGGAGATCTCCATGTTTCAAAGAAGACCAGGGCTTTCTTGAAATGGATCTCTCCCGCCTGAAGCCTGGCAGGAACCTCGCGCCTGGCTGGTGCTTCGCTCTTGGTTGGAGCCTAGCGCTTGTCTGGTACCTCTCGCTTGACTGGCGCCTCTCAGCTGGCTGACGCCTCGCGCCTTAGCTGGAGATTCGCACCTGTCTGGCGCCTCGCGCCTGGCTGACGCTTTGCGTCTGGCTGGTGCCTCGTGCCTCGCTGGCACCTCGCGCCTGGCTTGAGCTTCGCACCTAGCTGGCGCCTCACGCCTGGTTGGCTCCTCGCGCTTGGCTGGCGCCTCGCGCCTGGCTGGCGCCTCGCGCCTGGCTGGTGCCTTGCACCTATTGGCGTTTCGAGTTTGCCTGATGTCTGGCTGACTCCTCGCTCCTGGTTCCAGGTTGGCTCTTTTTTAGCATCTGGAGCCTGGATCCCTCCCACTTGCTTGAGCTTCTAGCTTGGTAGAGTCTCGAGGTTGCCTGGCGATGTACACATCGGACATTCTTATCTGTCCGATTTGTTCGCCTCTAGCGCATATGCACCAGGTTGGAGGCCCGCTCTGTCTCTTCATCAGACAATGACATTACGGCACTTGGCGTCTGGCTCGCGTTACACTGTCTGAAAGTCCTGAAGAATCACAATGGTTCATCCGGACAGGGGAAGAACGGAAGAAATTCTTCCACTCTGAGCTTTAGGCCTCTCCGGCAATGGGAGGTGATTGTATCCAGCTACATCTAGTAGACGATAGGAATCTAACAGTGCGAGAGATAAGAGTCTTTATCCGATGAGGAGCCTTCGTGATTATTTCCTTTGCTAACGAGATCTTTTCTGAAATGATGATGAGGTTTCTCGTTGCCGAATCTTCCCTATCCTTGCTCTAAGGAAGGGAAGGAGCCTGGAAGCCGAAGGTAACTCCGAGCTGAAATTGGGAGGACCCCTGATTTCCAGCTCTAATGTATCTCTCTCAATGTCTTCTGGGATCTAATTCGAGTCCTCCTCGTATTCAAAAGACTCTGTAGGAAAAATGTTTTAACCATTTCTTCTTTCGTAGAAGAAAACATAAGTATCTTGTCTGGACAACGAATCTTCTCTCCGAAATCGTTGAGTCAGGAATAGAGGGTTAAATTTCTTTTAACAGACATATGCTGATAAAAAAAAATCGTTGCCAAGTCTCCACTGAATAAGATGCGAGATTCCAATGCTCAAAAACTTCAATATTTTCTTGGCAGTTTAGGGCCAAGAGAAAACCAAGAATTCTCTCCTAAAATTTTCCAAGAAATTTTTATGAGGAGCAGTTCCATCTTGTCAGAACACGGAATCTGAGGCCCAAAATAGGATCCCATTCTAAGTATAAGATCTCCTACCTTTATCGTATAGAGGTATTGTATAAGATTCCCTCCCGAAGATTCTTAATTACTCTGCCATATCTCTAATACTCTTTGTTGAGACAGAGTATATCATTTTACTGTATTCATTGAAAGCAGAAAATACAAAGGTGATACTTCCCCCTGAAAGGGAAGAAAACCACTATGTGGTTCACAGAGGTATCGGAAGAGGACAGTTTCCCCCTTCCATTTAGCACGATCTTCAGCCACTCTATCTTTAGCCTGTTTGAAGGAATTATCAAGCTTCTCTTGAAAATCCTCTCATTCATGTTTACTTCTGGTCAGTCTGCACGCAGACAGACTCAGATTGGATAGGTTTTTCAGGTCCATTATTTATAATAGATTCCGATAAAATCTTTAACCTCTTAGAAAAACCCTTCCGACCCATGCTGAGAGAATAACGTGGCCTCTGTGAATCCAACCTCTCTATGACCAAAATGAGGCATTCATCTTCTTCCTTTGACGCCCATTTATCTTAATATCTGTTAAGAATATATATAACTAGGGGAAAAAAGACTAAAGTTTATTCCCCATTAACAGTAAAGATGGCGTATTGTTACCTTTTGTTCGAGAATAAGGCAGCAGTTTGTAGGAAGAAAGTCCTTATTACACCTCGCGAAGAAGGTTCTCTCAGACTTCACAACTCTTCCAATAAATGTTATACTGATGTTTAACAGTTATCGTTGATCGAGAAGGTTGTCTCGGAAGTGCAAACTGATACCACGAACCTCTTGATATCGTTTCGTTCCGTGTTTTTGTTCTCAATAGCTTCTATTTATAAACGGGAACAGAGGAGTAAAAAGAGAAATTCTCGATGTTCTTAGAGATAAGATAGAGACTGATGGACTTATAGGTTAATAATTCGCTAAATCGAGAAAAGATCCTGTTAGGTGAATCTTACGCTTCTGGCTTGCGCCGGGATGGAGCTATTAAAACGTATTATAGTCCATCCAGGGACATCCTTCTGACACGAAAAGGATGTTTCCCATCGAACTCATCCATCTTCTCCTGAGCAAAATTCTATTCTAAAAAGATTATGCTGTCTTCATACGTTTCTAAAAAGCATGAGATAATTATCTCATATCGTGCTCTGCCGTATAAGAATCCTTTATAGAACTATACATTTCAGGTAAACATCATTAATCTAGGAAACCTATGTAAGGATGTTAAGAAACTGTAGTCTACTTCGGTGAGTGAATATGACTTAACCATACCGTAGTCTAAAGGATGATTTTCTTTACATTCTTTCTTTCCTCCGAGGCCGAGGGAGAATGGAAAAATTTCTATCTTTGTAATACAATTTAGTGTTAGACGAAGGAGATCCTAACAAGAAGCAAGGATCGAAGAGAATCATTCCAGTTTCCTATTACATGGACATAAAGCTGTAATGAAACGGGTTGCTAAGGTCTTGTAATCTGAAAGACCTGCACCCTCCTTGACTTCCTAGTCTATTATGTCTTCCATCTCTTGTTCCAAATGTTGGTAGAAGAGAGGGAGTCACCTAAGGAGAGAGCCTCTCTTCACAAAGAGAGGGACTATTTCTCCGAAACAAACCCTCATAACAGAGATGAAGTCGCTTAGGCGAACATTAATTCCCTGTCATGAGAAGATTGTTCTAGTTAGAAAAATCCCACAGTCACAGTCCCTCCTGACATGGGCTACGGTCGCCTGTGCGAAATCTTGTGTCCCTGTCAGGAAAACCAACTGATCTTGTGACAAATCTCAAAATAGGAGAGTCTTTGTGAAATCTATCTCCAAACACAAAGAAGCTTGAGATCCTGGCGCCTGGCGTCTGGCTGACGCTTGGTTGGAGCCTTGGCTCTTCGCATCTGGAAGACACCTCGCGCCTGTATGACGCCCCTCGTCCGCCGAGCGTCCTGGCTGACGCTTCGCGCTTGGCTGACTGCTCACATCTGGAAGACGCCTCGCGCCTGGAAGACGTCTCGCACTCAACTGGCGTCCTGGCTGGCGCCAAAAACTTGGCTGGCGCCTCGTGCTTCGATGACGCTTCACGTCCGGAATAAGTCCTGGCTAGAGTCTCGCGTCTGGCTGATTCCATGCCTCTGTATGACGCCTCGCGCCTGGAAGACGCCTCACGTTTAGTTGGCGTCTTCTGTGCGACATCTTGTCTGGTATATGCCTCTCTCGCTCTCGAACTAGACCGAAAATCTTCCTCTACTTGTTTTAGAAGACGAAGCTTCATGTCTGAAAGACGCCTCGTTTTTGGCAGGAGAGAGAGGACGAGACTTCTTGATCGGAAGAGAAACGTCCTTCTTACGAGGAGGATGTCTAGCCATAACTCCTACCAAGGAGGCTAGCTTCTCTTAAACAGCCAGTAGGATACTCTTAGAAGCTTCTCCCGCGCCCTCTTCAATGGGAGGGGAGGGAGACCTCGTAGGAGTACGATCCGCTACGTCCATATAGGGGGACGTCGACACAACTTCACCTTCTTGATCGAGGAGGGAGCTTCATCAGTGAAGCGCTCTGGCTCGAGTTCAAAGAAGGTTCTTCCAAATCCTTTTCAGGGGCTTGGAAAGATCCGAGTCTTTCCACCCTCATATAAGTGAAGGAGAAGCAGAAGAAGAGAAACACTCTCGCAGGACGCTTTTTCTGAAGTGGTCCTGAGAAGTCTGTTGCGAGAAAGATAATATCTTGCATCTTCAAGAAAATTCTTTGTAATATGAAACTTCTTTCTCCTTATCCACCAAGACTCTTGATAGGTGCCTCGTCCGAGTTCTCGGAGACTTCTAGCGGACGGGATTCCAGAAGGAAGAGGTCCTCTTTCCGAGAAGGACCCTCCTTAGTACTCCAACCAACGAAGATATCTGCTGTAGTAACTTTCCCAGGATCTTCGCAGCTACTTCTTACTTCTCTGTATCCGATCTAGGGGAAGGAGGATATACTTCCGTAATACTTTCCGGGATATAATCCAGTTACTTAGAGATTTCTAAGAACTTTAGAATGTCTCTAAAATTCGTCAGAACTTCCCCCTTTCCGATGAGGAATCGGATAACGAAATCACTATTATAGGATACCTTTCCAACGGTTATCCTTGGCAGTCTGGGACGCTACTAAAGATCCTGCCGAGGGGACGCCCGACCGGAGGTGATTCTCTGAAACCTCCTTACGGCTTTCGACATTCCTTCTCCTCTGGGTTTGTGAGCTTGGAAGAGGTCTAGGCCTGAGAGCGAGACAGAGCTGATCGGGCGCACACTCATTATTATAGGACGCCTTTCCAATGGCGAACTTGGCAGTCTGGGATGTGCTACAGAACCTGCCGAGGGGACGCCTGACCGGTGGGATTCTCTATAACCTCCGTAAGGCTTTCGACTTTCCTTCCTTCTAGGCCTGGGAGCGAGACAGAGCCGATCAGACGCACCCTCCACTGCAAAGGGGAACACTAAAATCACTTCTTACCTTTCAATAGCTCGTATTTTGAGCTACATTCCTTTGTCTTCAAATTGCAATATGAATTTGAAGTTCTGTGAAATAAGAAGGAGATGAGGATACAACACTATTAGTATTGTTAATGCTCTAACTGCTCGTTAGTACGAGAGCTATAAAAACTTCTAAAGGAAGCGAAACTAATTCTATTTATTCTGACTTCCTCAAGAAGGAAGTTAGCTTAAACTTCCTCAATTAATTTTAACATTTACTACACGTTATTAATGAATAAATATTAAAATTTTCCTTTTGCAAATTATGTGAGTGTCTACCGAAAAGTTCGGTAGTTACACGTAAACAATTCTTCGAAATTTTCGAAGCCAAAGTTATTAAAACAAATTAATATGCGTATGCCGAACCAAAGACCCAGTACTTCCCTGCAAAAGATAGCCCAGAAGATCGATGGCGATGAAATCCAAAAATCAAGTCAGGAGGAACTGCAAACGTTGTTTACATTCCAAGCGACAGAAAAAATATGATAGAAAACGGGAATAGTTCCTGATCCTGCCACCCAGGGCAGGACGGTAGATCACCTGACCTACCTGCAGCGTGTGCCGCGAAATTTGAATTTTTGTCGGGGACGACGGAGTCTTAGCTATGTATATATCTGACAGGTAAGTTGATTGTATGAAAACTATCTTTACTCAAACAAACCACTTTAGAAGACACCATCATAGGTATGTCTGTTCTTCCTGACAGGCTTCAGAAAGTCAAAGCGCAAGGGTTTTTATAAACATGCTGCAGAGGCTACTGCAAGCTGCAGGCATCAATCTTCTAGCAGCATCTACCAGGCAAAGTGGGTGCTTTTCCAAAACTGCTGTCTCAGACACAAGCCTCTCCTTCTGAGACATCTGTGACCCAAATGTGGATATCCTCACTTATCTGAGGAGATCTAGGACTCTCGTCCTCCTCCATTAAGGGTTATAGAGCTATGCTTAACTGGTGTTTAAGATCTTTTGTCAAACCAAAATCTTAACAATCTCATAAAGTCCTTTGATACGTCCATGCAAAGGAAGGAAGATCCAGTCTTGTGGAACCAGGGATGTAGCGTTGAAGTGGCTGACAGGTCCCTCTTTTAAACCATTATGTTCTTCTCCCCTGAGCCTTACCCAGAACCCTCTCTTCCTTGTGGCCTTGGCTACTGCTAAATGTATTAGCATGATCTAAGTCATTAATAAAGGGAAGGTTTTTACAAGAGAGACAATTTGCTCCTTTCCCTTGGATTTTTAGCCAAGAACAAGGACCCATCCAAGCCCTGGACCCGTTCTTTCTCTATTAAGAACTTAACGGACATCCTTGACTGAGGAATAAGAGAGTTCTTTGCCTTTTAGGGCTTTCAGGTAATTACCTGAACAGAACCGAGAAGATCAGAGGGCCACCCATCAACCTCTGGTGTTGTGTTAAAGACCTGTCTCACCCTCTGACTAAGAAAGCATTGGCCTTCTTCCTGAGGGACTTAATTTCTGAGGACGACATTTTGCCTAATTTTAAAGTGAAAGCTCATAATGTCAGGACAGTTTCTACCTCATTAGCTTTCAGGCACAATCATAATTCGTTCCTTACTTCAATTCTGTAATCTACCTACTGGAAGTGCACATCAATCTTCGCATCCTACTGTTTGAAAAAGTACTTGTAATTGCAGTACATTTGGGCCATTATCAGTGACGGTAAGGTATTGGAGGAGAAAGCATAAGAATTCCTCCTACTATCTCTCTGCCTTGAAGTAAGGTGTTGAGTTTTGGGGAGCTGGGGTACAATGTACCTGGAGCACCCACCAGTTTCAGTGGGGTTGTGGTTTTTTTTTTTGGTGTAGGTGACAAGTGTTGTATGGTTGTTTTTTATACATATTGATACTGTGCCCAAGGCAAGGGTACTATGTATGGTTTGCCAGCGATCAGACCTATCCCCCACTGCAAGGCTCCCACTTGAGTAGAGGTACCCCATGGCTCAACAGCCATGCCACTACAGGTTAAGATGATCACAAGTAATTACAGAATCAGAGCCTGCCCTCCTCCCCTCAGATAGACATAAGAACACAAACAGAATGGGGTTTTCTGTTAAATTGCTTCCAGAACTCTTGTTAAATAAAGGCTGTTGCACAAGTTAGAAAATATAGGAATGTAATTACTCATAAAACGCCCTTTTGGTGATAAAACTATTAAAATACCAAGTATAAAAATTTTTAGTGGGTTTTTCTTGAGTTTTAACTAACAAAACTGGTAGTTTTAAGCCTTTTAAAAGGAGTTTTAACTATTCACAGATTCTAGCTATTTATGGGAGGTCTGGTACATCCCCCGCAATTACAGGGGAACACTGTATTTATGAAACTTAATTTTATTATGAAAATATAATTTTTAACAATACGTATTCAAAAGCAATGAAAATTTCTCTTAATCTATATTAAATAAATCACATGTGAAGACTAGAAAATGAATACATGATGAAAGTGAAAGCACATCCAACCTGAAACTCATACCTTTGTTTTAGTCCGAACATGTATCTGGGGTCGTATATGTCCTGAAGCAATGGCCTTAAAAACCGATCTGAGGCTTGATTCTAGCTCTCTGTATGATTCACATTCTGCATTTAAAAACAAACATGAATTTATAAATACTTCAAGTGAAATGCAACTTTTAATCTTCTAGCACACTACTTTACTACAAAAGGATTTTATGAATTTAAAATTTTAGAATGCTGAAGTAGTAATTTCCATGTTTACCTTGTGAACTGCCTTGTACTACATGAAAGTTAAAAGTCTTACTCATTAACACAGTCCAGAGGAGATCGGTGAAGTCCATATTTTGACGGCGACTGTAAAACTTGTCTTCAACCATTGTATCTGAATTTGGTGCACCTTCTTCCACTTTCTTCTGACGTTGTGCTGTAAAAGTATAGGACTGTTTGATTGCTAGTAAGCCTGTATTAGGGGAGTACTGCCAACATTGTTCTTTACAAGGTATGCTTTGATAATAACAAAAGTTCTTGTAGCATTCCTTCATCTCCTACTGTACTGCTTTCAGTCTTTTGTTTGTTATCCATCTCATTTTTACCTCTGCCTTACCTAGCTGTAAAACTTCTGTAACTTAACTTTACTATTTTCAATTCTCATGTATACACACATACTTCAAGTGACCTCAGTGAGTTTCAGAATGTAACTTAATCCTCTCATTAAAATACAGTATTTTCACATTAAATCATACACATTGTAAGGGCTTGTTTAAAACTATAGAAAACCTTAAAGTAAAAAACCTTAAAGAAATGTAAATACCTTCAAAAGACAATCACACTAAACAACCATCGGCACTTTGTTTGATGCTGCCATCAAGCTAATACAGTTTACTGAGGGGAGACAATTTACTGCAATAAAATACTAAACACAAAACTACAGGAAATTATTATGGATCATACTACCTCTAGATCAAATACCTTCTGCCAGGGTAATATTACCTAGTATACTGTAATACATAATTTTTTATAAGCTTACAAAGTAGAGCCAAGTTACTTAGCATACCATTAAAGTCTTATAGCTAAACTGTTTTTTGCTGATGTTATCCTTCATGAAACCTTGTGTAAACAGCAATATAACATCATATTTGCAGTCTCTGAACATTCTAAATCTTAAGAAAACATAAATAGTTGCAGAGGAGTGCAATTAGGTTTCCAAATTTTAAATAATGGCGCAATATGGTTTTTCCATTACTCTTAACATTAGTGGAACAGGGGTTGCCTTTATTACAAAAATTGTGGAATAGGTTTCCCCCATTACTTATAAAAGTAAGTCCGGGTTCTACATTTGAAATCAAGGGATGTTATGCCTACTTAAAGTTGACCCCAGCCTATTTGCGGTTCAAGATTCGCAGCTTCACCTATTCGCAGATTATTCTGTTGAACTTATTATCGAATTATTTGCAAAAAATTCAGTAATTCGCAGATTTTTTCCTCAAGAAATATTCACTAATTATTCTATTTTCATGTTATCTTTATAACTACATATATACATTTTTTATGATAAAAATGATTAACTAATTTTTAAATATTATTAATATTGAAGTAAACATGCAAGCTATCAATAAAATATATTTATTTCTCAATACATTAAATATTAAGCTACAGGAAGTCCCTGGTTATTGGCGGGGATTCCATTCCCGAGGACCAGTCGATAACGGCGTGATCCCTGGTTATTGGAACCGATAAGTGTAAAGCATCAATAAACAAGTGCGGTAAAACCGGATTGCCGATAATCAAGACCGCCAATAACCGGGGACTGCCTGTAATGTATACAGGACTTAACTTCCCAGTGTTTTGCCAATTACTGTACAAAGAAAATGGGACTGCTTCAATACTGTATGAGAGACAATGGATATACAGTGGTCCCCCCGTATTTGTGGGGGATGCGTACCAGACCCCTCCGCGAGTAGGTAGAATCCGCGAATGTTTGGAACCCCTATAAAAACGCTAAAAACAGCCTACTTTGTTAGTTAAAAATTGAGAAAAACCACTAAAAATTTTCATACTTGGTTTTTTTAATAGTTTTATCACAAAAAGTGCATTTTATGATGAAATTGATAACAAAAACCAGGAATTTGTGGATATTTCTCATAGAAAAATACAGCGAATGCGTGAATTTTCCGCGAATAATGCAGGGAAACGTTCCCGAGAGAAATCCGCGAATGTGTGAGTCCGCGAATCCGGAGAACGCGAATACGGGGGGTCCACTGTACTAGAAAATAGGGGTCACTTGAATAGATTTTACACTTAGTTGTAAGCCATATATTTTTAAGGGTAATGTTTCAAGATGACACTAAAATTATATTAGTGTTGGAGATGATATTTTAAGGTATACATGCAGTCTCCGGTTATCAGCCGGGGTTCCATTCCGCCGGGCTTGATAAGCGAAAATCGCCATTAACTGAAACTCGACATCGTAGTACAAACTTTACTGTTACATTACTTATCTTTTATCGGCGTAAAAACAACAGTAAAATGTGTTCTTTCATGACCTGAAGTTTTGATTAAAATAATTTTCTCTCAACTTTATCTATGGTTGTGTTTGATGACATAAGTTTACTGGAGTTATATCCTTGTTGTCGATTGTTGTAATGTTTGCACCATTTTACATTAGCCGTTACATAAAGTTTTATATATGGAAATGTGCACAATTTCATGTAGAATACAACAAAAGAATAACACATGGTTGTAGCTTTTTTCAGTTTTGAAATATTTCCATATAAATAACGATAAGTGCCAAAATTTCAACCTTCGGTCAACTTTGACTCTACCGAAATGGTCAAAAAACGCAATTGTAAGCTAAACTTATATTTTAGTAATACTCAATCATTTACCTTAATTTTGCAACTAATTGGAAGTCTCTAGCACAATATTTCAATTTATGGTGAATTTATGAAAAAACTTTTTCCTTACGTCCGCGCGGTAACTCTTCCAAAAAAAATCATACATGCGATTGTGGTAATGTTTGGACCATTTTAAATTAGCCGTTACATAAAGTTTTATATATGAAAATGTGCGCAATTTCATGCACAATACAACTAAAAACAACCCATGGTTGTAGCTTTTATCAATTTTGAAATATTTTCATATAAAAAATGATAAGTGACAAATTTTCAACCTTCGGTCAACTTTGACTACCGAAATGGTCGACAAACGCAATTGTAAGCTAAAACGCTTATATTCTAGTAATATTCAAGCATTTATCTTCATTTTGCAACAAATTGGAAGTCTCTAGCACAATATTTCGATTTATGGTGAATTTATGAAAAAAATAACATTTTCTTTACGTCCGCGCGGTAACTCTTCCGAAAAAATCATACATGCGATTGTGGTAATGTTTGCACCATTTTAAATTAGCTGTTACATAAAGTTTTATATATGAAAATGTGCGCAATTTCATGTAGAATACAACAAAAAATAATTGAAGGTTGTAGCTTTTCTCATTTTTGAAATATTTGCATATGAATCACGATAAATAGAAAAAAAAAACCACGTTCGGTCAACTTTTGACTCTACCGAAATGGTCGAAAAACGCAATTGTAAGCTAAAACTCTTACAGTCTAGTAATATTCAGTCATTTATCTTCATCTTGAAACAAATTCGAAGTCTCTAGCACAATATTTAGATTTATGGTGAATTTAAAAAAAAAACTTTCCTTCCCTCTGCGCGCGGATTCTCCGCCACAAATCTCCGAAATGCGTACGTTCCATTCTCGGAATATTTGCTCCGTTTCATATTAGGCATTTCATAGAGTTTTATATATGAAAATGTGTGCAATTTCATGTAGAATAAAACGAAAAATATTTGAAGGTTGTAGCTTTTCTTATTTCCGAAATAATTGCATATAAAAAAATATATATAAAAAATTCGACATTCGGTCAAATTTAACTCGTCAGATATGGTCAAAAACTGTATTTGTAAGCTAATATTCTTACAGTATAGTAATATTCAATCATTTGTCTTCATTTTGAAAGAAATTGGAAGTCTCTAGGATAATATTTAGATTTATGGTGAATTTTTGAACAAAATATTTGTTTACGTCCGCGCGTTACGAATTCATGCATTATTTTGTGATAATATTTTCTCTGTGTTGCTTTTATCGTTTTACAATGTGTTATATACCAAAATGATTGCAATTTAGTGTAAATTACAACGAAAAAAAAAGTAACTAGTTACCTTTAACCGTTTCGCGCACAGCGCGATTTTAATACAATTATATATGAAATTTCATTTTTGCGCTATCATATATCGCATTATTTATATATGATAATGATAATTTTTTTCATTTCTGATGGTTGCATACTAAACTTCAGCCAATGACAAAAAAAGGAGCCAAAAATGAACTCTTAATCTTGAAAACTAAGCGCGCTGTGATTTTTTGAAAAAAATATTTTTTCCGCTTCCGCGCTCACTCTGAAACACCTCCAGCACACGGGAGACATTTTTTTTTTACCGCTTCGGCGTTTAAGGGTTAAGGAGGTTATCTACCTTGCTTCGGGAATTCTGATCATTTATGCAATTCAGGATATTGTTGAAGTGATCACCCCACATCCTTGCGATAGCCTCGTCTCCGACTGCTTCCCCTACTCTCTGTGATAGCTTTTTAGTTTTGGGATTTAAGGACTGGATATCTTTCCAAAGACGAGGGTAATCACCAGATTCTACGTTTCTAGACATTGCATCGGCTCTTAGTTGTTTTTCATTTAACCTGCAGTGCTTAAGAGCAAGTTTGAATTGCGCTCTCGCCTGCCTCATTAGTAATGCAGTGTGTCCTTCAAAGTAATCAAAATCAGTATCCAATTATGTGTCCCCTAATTATATTATGCCCTGTATTAAGCTTGGTTCTACTTTTGAGAACCCTGCTATAAGTATGTGGAAAAAGCATATAATTACAAGGGGGTTCTCTAAGGAGTTTGGCGATGGCCAAGTCCCAAAGTTACCAGATTAAAAAGATTAAACCTCTATTAGCATGTTTAAAAAATGACAAATTTTCTAAGACAATTTGTATTTTTCATAGCTACAAACCCAAGGTCTTAACAATAGGATCATTTCTAGCGCTTAGCTGGATCCGGTAAAAAAGTAGATGAAAGCAAGGAATCTTGTGGTATCTGGCAACGCATGCGTAGATTGGGTGAAGAGTGGTCAAACGGCAAACATCTATGCCAGTCTTTCCCAACTCAGGATGACTTAACAAAAAGAGGGGCGGCTAGAGGCGGGCAGTATAACGTTAAGACCTTGGGTTTGTAGCTATGAAAAGTAAAAATTGTCTTAGAAAATTTGTCATTTGTTCATACGCGAACAAACCCTCGGTCTTAACAATAGGATATACTCATACTTGGAGGGAGGTATAAGACATCCTAGACCAGCTGGGGGCCTACCCGCCAGTCCAGCTCTCAAAAGAAATAGTTCTTAGAGAGGGACTGAAGCCCATTGAGAAGCTAGATACACTAAAATCTAACTACTCAGAACCTGAGACATACAATGATATATGGGATAACCATTGTATAGGGAACCAAAGAAAAACTGTGACTGTCCCTAAAACAAACCAGGGCACTATGGTTTATATTACTCCCGACTCCTCCTTGCCCAGGAGCAGAGCCTATGCTACTAAATAGTGGGAAGATATTGAATACTGCACAACCACACTACCAGTATGACTACCTCACTCACCTGTATCAGACCAGTCCTGCAAATGACGTGTCAATTCCTTAAACTGCCCGAAGGAAGAAGGAAAGGTACAAGAGAAAGAAGGAGACCAGCCAACTCACTCATTCTCTCATCCACACAATCATCTTAGGTAAGATACAAAGGTGCCCCGTTAAGGGCAACTATGAGTTACACAACCTGTTGGGCAGCCACCACAGGACCCAGGGAAAATGTGTCCATAGATCTGTGGGCAACATTCTTAAGATAGAAAGAGGTGAACGTGGACTGGCGTAACCAAGTACCAGCGCTCAGCACTCTATGTACAGCCAAGTTTTTTTTGAAAGCCAGAGAGGGACCAATACCCCTAACGTCATGTGCTCTAGCCTGCACAGACGTGGCGATGGAATCATCAAGAGTCAAGTATATGCCTGTCTGATGACTTCCCGTATCCAATAAGAGATAGTATTCTTAGACATCTCTTTCTTCGTACGGCCTGTACTGACAAAAAGCCTGCGGCAGCCTGGTCTAAGGTGCCGAGTCCTTTTAAGTTAGTAAAGCAGGGCCCGGACAGGGCACAACAAAAGCTCTTGAGCATCACCACCTACAAAGTCAGTCAGAGAGGGAATGGAGAACGAAGCGAACCTGTCATCATGCACCGAGGAATTTTGGGTCTTGGCCACGAACTCCGGAACAAATTCGAAGGACACTGACTTCCAACCCCTGGTGTGCTTCACCTCATAACTCAGACCGTGGAGCTCTCCTACCCTTTTGGAAGATGCCAAAGCCAAAAGGAAAACTGTCTTAAGCGTCAGGTTCCTATCAGATGAGCGGCGCAAGGGCTCATATGGGCTCTTAGTCAAGCTCTTAAGCACCAAGGAAACATCCCACGCTGAGGGCTTGAGCTCCCTAGAAGACGACTGCTCAAACCCCTTAACTAGCAGGGAAAGTTCCCAGGAAGAGGAGACGTCGATACCCTTCAGGCGTAACACCAAACTCAGAGCCGCCCTGTAGCCCCTAATAGCAAACACAGACAAACGTTTCTCATCTCTGAGGAAGGTTAAAAAGTCTGCTATTCGCTGAATAGAGGTCACGAGTGGAGAAAACCCCGTTTACGACACCAATCACAGTAGATCGCCCATTTGCCTTGGTAAACTGCGGAGGTTGACTTCCTAAGACTGCTGGACATGTGCCCAGCTGACTTCTGAGAAAAGCCTCTCACTCGGAGGAGATAGTTGATAGCCTCCAACCGTGAAGAGACAGGGATTTTACTGACTGGTGGAACCTTTCTGCATGGGGCTGACACAGGAGATGCCGCCAAGGCGGAATCTCCCTCGGAATCTCCGACAACAATGATAGCAGATCTGGAAACCATTCCGCCTGAGGCCACAGAGGGGCCACCAGAGTCATTCTGAGACCCTGTGAACCCAACAACAGCCTGTTCAGAACCTGACGGATCAAACAAAACGGAGGGAAGGCATACACCTCCAGGTTGTCCCAGGGATGTTGGAATGCGTCTTCTGCCAATGCCAAGGGATCTGGGACCACTGAACAGAACACTTCCAGCTTCCTGTTGTAACGTGTCACGAAAAGGTCCAGCATGGGTCTCCCCCAAATATGGAAAAGCCTGTCTGACACCACTTGGTGAAGGGACCACACTGTGCCTAAGATCGGATCCCGGCGACTGAGTTTGTCTGCGGCCACGTTCGTTACCCTGGGATATACCTGGCTGAAAGCTCTACCGAATTGCTGATTGCCCACTGGTGAAGCTCGACAGTCAAGGCATGAAGCTGCTGAGAAACTAGGCCTCCCTGTTTGTTCACGTAGGCTACCACCGTGGTGTTGTCCGACATGAGAACAACAGAGTGACCGTCTACCATCCCCCAAAACTCCTTCAGACCCAGGAAGCTGCCTTCAACTCCAAGACGTTGATATGCTGCTGCTTGTCCTCTAAACCCCAAACGCCTGAAGCGATGAGGCCGCCTAAGAGCGCGGCCCAACCTGTGAGGGAAGCGTCCGAGAACAGAAGGAAGTCTGGAGGGAGAGTGCGCAGAGGGACGCCCTTCAATAGATTCTGGTCGTCCAGCCACCAACGAAGGTCCTCTCTCACTTTCAAAGACAATAGGACCATAAACAGGGGAGAGTCCCCCACCGGAGACCAGAATTCCCCCAGTCTCCATTGCAGAGACCGAAGATGAAGACGCCTATGAGGGACCAGCTTCTCCAGGGAAGATAGCACTCCCAGAAGAACCTGCCACTGATGAGCTGACTGATGCAACTTTGAGAGGAAGTTGCGTGCCACAACCCGCAACTTCTCCAATCTCTGATCTGACAGGAACACTCTCGCCACTGTTGTATCGATGACCATGCCCAGGTAGAGAATCCTTTGACTGGGTACAAGGTTCGACTTTTCCTGGTTGACTAAAATTCCCAGGTCCAGGCAGAACCGAAGACGACGATCCCTGTCTTGCAGCAGCTTTTCCCTGGAAACTGCCAAGACCAACCAATCGTCAAGGTACCTCAGCAAACGGATCCCCTGAGCATGGGCCCAACTTGACATGAGAGAGAAGACCCTTGTGAACACTTGAGGGGCTGTGGTCAACCCGAAGCACAGGACTTTGAATTCGAAGCTCTTGCTCACCAGAGAGAAGCGAAGAAACTTCCTGGACATGGGATGAACAGGGATTTGGAAGTATGCGTCCTTCAAGTCTATCGACAACATGAAGTCGCCTTCCCTCACGGCTGCCAACACCGAGTGCGGGGTCTCCATCTTGAACCGTGTCTTTCTGATGAAGCGATTCAAGGTGGATAAGTCGATCACAGGCCTCCATCCTCCCGATGCCTTGGGCACCAAGAAGATGTGACTGTAAAACCCCAGGGACGGAAGCACTACTTCCACTATCGCATCCTTATCCAGCATCTTCGGCACCTCCTCCTGAAGAGCCAAGAACTTTAGAGATTCTGGGGGATACGTCTTCCTGAGCTGCGGCTTGTCCGACAGAGGAGGAGAGAAGTCGAATGGCAACAGGTATCCCACCCGAAGGACATCTACCACCCACTTCTCCGCCCCGTAACACTGCCACTTGGCAAAATGGCCAGCCAGGCACCCCCCCACCCATGGCGCAGGAGAGGGAGAGGCACCCAACCTACCGACGGCCCCCTTGACATCTGCTCCTAGGGCCTCTTCTTGGTTTAAAGGAACGAGAGCGAAAGGGGCGTTGATCCTGAGACTTGGGCTGTGACGAACGGGAAGGCCCTGCCAAACTCGAGGTCCTCGATGGCCTACCAGGGGAGGATCTCCTCGATTGCTGCTGGACCGGGGGAGGAGGGGGGGCCAAATGCCTCCGAGGGCGGGGCTCTGATTTAGACACAGCCTGGTGTACCAGACGGTCCTTGGTGTCAGCCAGACGTCGGTCTATCGCATTGTCAAGTTCGGTCCGTGGAAACACAAATTACGATTCTAACAGGACACTGTTCCTCAAGGCCAGCAAAGACTCAGTGTCGAGCGACCTCTCCATCCTAGACAAAGCCGCGTCCCTCCTAACCAGAAGATTACCCCACAAATTGGCACTGAGGTGAGCCAAATAAGAAAACGCCTTGCCCCCGGATTGCAAAAGACTGGCAAGCGAGGCAGCACTCACTAACCCATCAGGGGACCTGTCAGAAGCTATCTTGACAATCACCACAGACCAGAGGTCCAGCCAAGAAACCGTCTGCAATATGGAGGCCGCCGTAGATTCCAAGGCTAAGGCGTCTTGCGGAGATAAGGACGGAGCCACTGACCTCACCTGTTCCAAAGTCAAACCCGGCTTCAGGCAAATGACGTCTGGGTTAAGGTGGCGTGACAACAGAAATGCAGAGCTCGTAGCATAGTACTTCCTATGTCTTGTGAGAGGTGGGGGTAGTAGTTTGGTATAGCCGCTAGAGCGAAGTGAACTGTCCCGGTCAGAAACAGAGGCGTTAACCTTCTGCAAGACCGACTGAACGTGCCCTGACAATGGCAGCTGGAGAGATGATTTGGGGTCCTGAGCAGCTCCCACCAAGGCTTCCAAGCAAGAAGGAGTGTAGGACGACCAATCCTGAGTCCTACTTTCTAAATTGTTGGACCCACGAATGAGATCAACAACCTCCGAAAAGGAAGACAGAAACTCCTGCGTGTCCCCGTCTTCCTGCTCTGGCACCGGCGACCGATGACGAGAAGGATGTGTAGCCTCCTCTAATGCATTTTCTTCACCAAAATTCACAGAAGGGTTAGGGGTTAGTAGGCAAACAGTCTGAAATCTCTACTAGCCTATCTAGGCTGGGTCCAAGCATCAGCCTCCAAGACGGACCCACTGAAACATTTGGCACATCACTTACCTCAACAGGTGACTCCAGACGGCCATGAACAGACACGGACGTGGCGGCCATACGTATGTGAGATGGGGAGAAACTCGAGCACTCGAGATTGACGGAGAATCCCTTATAGTGGAAGACTTGGAAGCAAGCAAACACTCCGGCTGCACCACCTCCGTGCTCGCTACCTTCGACCTCTTGACAGGCGCCTTCAGGTCCTTACGGTGATGAATAGGCCTGGGAGAAAAAGGGGCACTACCATCACGTTCATGGACGGGGGAGGTTGCCACACGCTCGCGATGTGCAAGGACGGGGTGTGGGGTGGTGCACGAACGAGGTTCGGCGGCGAAGCAACCCCTCCAGAACACACATCACTAACACTGCCCGAAACCACAGCACTCTCAGGAACACGTCCGTGCTGTTCCTCCCTCGGCGGCGAAGGAAGGCCAAGGTCCTTAGCCTTCCAATGCCTAACACGCCCATGAGGCGTAGAAGGGGAAGAGGGAGAGGGAGACAGCACCAGCTTCTTATGCACACTCTTCTCGGAAGGCGGGGACGAAGCATTTCCTACCAGTTCTCCCAACCGATAAGGCAGCCAACTTCACATCTAAAACAGAGTCCAGCCTCTGAAGCACCGCCTGGCATATGAGCTCGGACTGATGCGCCAGAGAAGGCTCCGAAGACAAGGAAGGGAGATGTTTTGAACTGGGTGGCAGAGATGACGTCACGTCTAAGAGAGGCATTCCATACAAGGATTCGTAATCGTACAAAAATTGGAACGGCACCTACTGCAAGTGATGTGAGGGTCTGTCGCCGACGAAACCAAGAAATTCCAGGCCACCAACGCTGACTTTATACAGCTCAGACTCATATTTAGCAACATAATCATCAAGGGCATAATTATAAATATCATTACATAAATATAATGAATAAATGAATAGATTAAAAGATGAACTGTGTTAATTTTATACCCCCGAGAGGTTTAAGCATTTGAAAATAGTTACCCACTGTATGTTTTTACAATTTTTCTTCAAAATCTTATGAATGGTGTCAAGTACCTTTGTCGACACTGACAAACTGAACAAAAATCAGAACCACAAAGGAAGAGATAAATTTCATAGAGTTTTCAGTAACAACAATCTTGTCTCCATCTTTCTAGACCTTGTTATGAATAATCAAGATACAACTTCTACATTCCTTTAAACAGTAAATTCCCTGAACGCAAACATGTTTTATAATTGCAATATGCATAGTGTTAAAGTAACAAGCACAACACATTTTCCCCCTTATATTTAGTAGTATTCTCATCAAAGTATATCAAGATAACATGGTGTGAGTCAATATAATCCAAGTTGTCTTTTACCTTTCTCCCTTATAGTTGTGAAAAATGCTTCTAAATCCTTAGCTACTGAGCTGGAGTCTTCTCTTATGCACCATGAAACTTCACCGCACTTAAGGCCTTTAACAAAACCTTGCAAAACATTTAACTCTTGAAACATCTGATATGCAGGACTCCTTTGATCACTACACACCACCTTTACGCACTGAAATTGAGAAAATATATCATGGTTTCCTCATAAAACTGTCAAAAATACAGATGGGGTACTTCCACATTAGCCTAGCTAAGCATGAGTTTACTGTACTCGGTTTTACTCCTAGTAATTAGCAAGTAAGGTATTTTGCTCAAGAAATGCTTCAACACAAAAATTATTTCATGATTTTTTTCATTCAATCACTTACAATATCTGCAGATTCTTTATGATCAAATGCATCAGCATCAAAGTGCAGTTATAACTTATAAAAATTAAAAGAAACTAAATTTAAGAATTCACCACTGTTGTATGGGCATCAAAAGCTGGAGGTGTAAGAATTGTGTGCGTTTCTCTCCATTTACATGTCATGTGAACACTTGAATTTTCTGTTTCATCATCACATCGTAATACATCATATGTTGCCTTTACAGAGCTAGCAATCTGAAATTAAAAAGCTCTCTATTATGGATGGTACCATACTATCAAGTGTCATACTGAAAAGTAATACTAAAAACAAATAATTAGATAATAACAGATCAGAAAATTAGTGGTATACAAAAAATTAATTTGCTGTCACCTAAAATAACCAAGTCTTGCAGTCAGTGTTTTAAAAATACAGTGGACCCCCGTATTCACATTTTCCGGATTCGCGGAATCACACATTCGCGGATTTCTCTCGGGAACATTTCCCCGCATTTTTCACAGAAAATTCGCATAATTGCGGTATTTTTCTATTAGAAATATCCACAAATTCCTGGGGTTGTTTTATCAATTTCATCATAAAATGCACTTTTTGTGATAAAACTATTAAAAAAACCAAGTATAAAAATTTTTAGTGGGCTTTTCTTGAGTTTAACTAACAAAATAGGCTGTTTTCAGTGTTTTTATTGGGGTTCCAACTATTCGCGGGTTCTAACTATTCACGGGGGGTCTGGTACGCATACCCTGCGAATACGGGGGGACCACTGTACCATAAAGTTTATGTTGATAAACTTACAGCAGCATAGAACATGTTCTCAAGGATGCTATCAGCATTGCAAATCTAAAAATAATACAGAAAAAAGAAACTCATCTCTCCTGTATTCCAATCAAGTTCAGGACTTCATTTTTACCTTTTCTCCACAAGATTTTCCCAAGCCTATTCAGAAAATCTTTGAGACCTAATCCTCTTCCCAAGTCTTTAAACATATCATCTCAATGCAACTTCCTCATCTTTAATACAATCTTTCCAACACAACATCAGCTGTGAATCACAGCAGAACTATTTAGTATCACCTTTTCAAAATAGGTCTTTAATTTCCTTTGAAAGGCTCCTGTCTCAACTACACAGAGAATTACACATCTTAAACACACTTAGAATTTTGCTAAGTTTTCTAATGTAAATGCTCTTACTTACTATCATTCTACCAATCTCTCTCTCCTTTCATATAAGTTGTTGTTACTCTTGTTCTTGATGACCTTTCTTCACGATCTAGTATGGTACCACAAGTACAAAAATGTCTAACCCTCAAAGGCCTTGCCCAAGACACAAGACTCATTTTGTAATCCTACATTATGGGTGTCCTCAAGTCATATCCCTGCCTCAAAGTAATTTGAGAAATCAGGGACTTTAGGTTGAAGAACTTCATAAAATAAGGTTTTTTCTGCTCTTAGAACCAAGGCTAGGTATTCCCAGCAGGTGTGGCCTGCTATAGTGGTTTTGCTTGACAGGGAAAAACTTCACATACCTATGCATCCCATGGAAGCCTAATCAGTGATTGTTATTTAGTATGACCATGCTTGCTGTGCTTACCAAGAACAAAAGTACCAGCAGTAAGTAATGCAGATGACTATTTTAATGACTTGAATAGCAATAAAACCTTTGCCTAAAGCTACAACCTTCCTTTCCATACATGACAACCTACTCAAGGTGGCTATGACAAACTTCCTCTCTGATTCATACTTCCAATAGGCCCCTCAAAAATGCACCTAAGAAGTCAAGTAATTCTTAGTCTGAAATACAGTTTTCTAATAAAATTATGACAGCAGTCATAAGTCAATAATCACTCTACACAAAATATGATTTTCCTCTCAAAAATACATAAGAAATTATTTTTTTTACAACAGGAATATGCACAAATTTAAGCATACAATCTCAACTAGATCTATGTGTTATTTAATTTACAGCAAGTGACCTACATATTATTCTTGCTTTCAAGCATTTCATATACATATACACTATCTAAGCAATGCATTTACAATTCAACTGTAGCAATGATTTACCTTGAATGAAATTTAATAGAAACATCATACAAACTGGTAAAGAATACAATAAAATTTTTATGAACTTCTTCCATTAAATATACAAATCATGATGGTTTTGATATGGCATAGCATTTACTCCACTGAACACTGAGGTATTAGTACACTTAAATACTGAATTCTATGACTAAGCACTAAGTGTTAAAATTTGCAACTCTTGTTGCAAACAAGAATAATTAATAGTATATAAGGGCATTATGTATTGTACTTCAAAGAATACAAAACTCAAGAAAACAGTAAACATGTGAAAGAGTAAAATTTGTTACTTTGTTACTTACTTACAATTACATAGTACATATATCATATATCTTTGCACAGATCAGATGTGGTTGGCATTCAACAAATAAGAGTGCTTGGTGACGTGGATGGGCTGTCTAGTTCACCTTCTCCACCTGCTGGGTCCCAGTTCTTGACAACCCACTAAAGAGTTGGGGGCTAGGTGAATTCTACTTTAACAGTAAGCACCCAAATATTAGATTTTATAATGAAAATTATCATTTGGGATAACTCTTACCTACTGTTAAAGATAGCAAAGTCCCACATTGAGAGGATGGTGGGTTAGTGCAGCTAAGAAAAATCTTCTATGTCAAGTGAACTGAAGCTGTCTTGTATGAAACCAATACATTCTTGCATGATCTGGGATCCTTCATGGACTGTCTCTCCTTAAGGAATGGTCAAGTATCCTTCCAGAGAAAGAGGCCTCTTTGGAGGTGGTGTAAATGGACCCCTGTGTCTGGGTAAATAATAGTGTCTGGGTAAATAATATAGTCCAAAAGTAAACGAGATACCTATAGATATAAGTGTATGCTCCTATACAGTGGACTCCCTGTATTTGCCTTCTCCGCATTCGCAGACTCACGCATTCACAGATTTCTCTCTGGAACATATCCCCCACTATTCACGGGAAATTTGCCTATTTGCGGTATTTTTCTATGAGAAACATCCGCAAATTCCTGTTTTTAATCAATTTCATCATAAAATGCACTTTTTGTGATAAAACTATTAAAAGAACCAAGTAAAAAAAATTTTAGTGGGTTTTTCTTGAGTTTTAACTAACAAAATAGGCCATTTTAAGCATATTTATACAGATTCCAACTATTGGGGGGGGTCTGGTACGCATCCCCCGTAAATAAGGAGGGACCACTGTACATACAATTTACCTTCGTGTTCTTCAAAATCATAATTTTAATAATAAAGAAAGAATATAAAAGGCAGCTCTTTCATTTAGTTCAGGAAAAGACTGTACCTGCTGCAACTGGTGGACAACAGGCTTCACAATATTCGAACAAAACCTGCATCTCAGGTAATGAGGTAAAATCGGAATTATGACTGTACTGAGCGGCAATAACTACACCCTCTAAAAATAAACTCTTTAAAAAAACTAAATGATGCTCATAAATCATGAATACTGACCTTCAGCGAGTAAATATTCTGAGTTAAGATTCTTGTGAGCTAACTTAACTAAGCAGAAAAAAAAAAAAAGTTTTCCCACTTCTTCCCAGACATAGAAGTGTTTGATATCCTATCGTCACAAAAAGATTAACACCACCCCTCGTAGTCTGTAATCTTATCTCAACACCACCTTTCCTTACAAGGCATAAAAGTGCCTCCTCATTAACCACTACATAATGGGGTCAAGTTTGCTATCATCACAACCTGGGAAGGGATTTACCTTAAAATCATTCTTAGCTCTAAATAATGGCAGGAATGAAAGCGGTCTCCAATGCAAAAGCCAACATTTTGCCAAAAATTATGTAATTCACTTAATCTTTCTGCAATTGCCAGGGCTACCAAGAAGTTTACATAGTCAAGTGCTATAAAAAGGCTATTTCAAAAGGCTCAAATGGCTCTGAAGACAAATTTAAAAACTACATCAAGGTTTCAAAACAGGAACTGATACATTATTTTAAGCATCTTGATCTCAAAAGACCAAAGACCTCTTTGAGATATGGGTCGTTAGCAGAATCTATTCAAGCATGACATAAAACAAATGAAAGATTGATCTATATCCTCTAAAAGCTGTGACTGACAATTTATAGAATAAGAAAGGAGAAAATTAACTGTCTACAGAGGTGTGGGTGCAGAAAATCCCTTATGACCAACACCAAGAGCGACAGACCATCCACTAGTTGAATTTCTTCTAGACTATAGGATTCACCCCTGAAGCACTATAAAAACCTTGTAATTGCACAAAACAGTTGACAGCATCGATGCAGCATGTGGTAGATTTTGATGAAACTTCATAGTATGAGGTTGGAAACTTCATGGTATGAGGTTGTTAAAGAAGATATGTCTTAAAAGGAAAGGTCTAAGAGAGACTTACTGCTAGAAGTAGATCCAGAAACCAGTTGCTCTATAGCAAACATGGAGCTACTGGGGACTCCCAGAGTTTTAGGGTTATCTTCAAGTTGTTGAATACCATTCTTACGATTGTGAAAATAGGAAAGATGTATCCATCCACAACTAACCCATCCTGCAGACGTGTCTACCACCCAAGCTTGAGTGTCCTGGAAGGGGAAGCAGTCAACTAGCTACCTCATGTTCTGAGTCATTGCAAAGAGGTCTAACATTGGAGTCCTTAAAGTTTCCACAGTGACTGACATACCTGATGATTTAGAGAAAATTCTGTAAGAAGACCTGACCCTCCTGTTTAGTTGATCTGCTAAGTTGTTCCTTCCCAGTACAAATTGAAGAATGAATATATTATTCCTTACTTCTGTCCAAAAAAGAAGGGCCTCTGCTAGATGGCACAAAGAGGATTTTGTTCTGCCATGTTACCTGATATAAGGCAGGGAAGTTGTGCTGTCTGAAGAACACAGCTAATTATCTTCCCTGATGTTACATCTCTAGATCCCTCAGAGAGGGGCCCCAGCCTATCAAGAAGGTATCAATAACCAACATGAGGTCTGGGTTTTTCACCTCCATCAAGAGACCTAACTGAAGCTTTAAATGATCTGCTCATCATTGGCACTGTAACCTAAATACAGTCTGTTAGACTTTCTATGCCACACACATTTCAGGTTAAAAATACAGGGCCTCATCCTAAGCCTCACCAGGCTGAAAAATTTCCCCAGAGGTCATATGACTCGGAAGTAAAAGTCATTGCTTCACTGGAAAATGTTCAAAAGGTTGAAATTGTGTTAGAAGCTAGAATAAATTAAGTAGTACTCATTTCTCTCAGGGAAAAACCCAAACAACTGAGTCTATCTTCATCTCCAGATAGACAATTGACTGCATCAAGACTAGCAATGACTTTCATGGTTGAAGAATGCCAGAAGACTGAGAAAGCTCATTGTCCATCAGAATCCCTTCATAGGGGATGACAACTACTATCCAGACATTTAAATAGAGTAGGACCTAAAACCCAGAGAAAATGAAACTTTCATAAACACTTGCAGTGCTGTGCTCAGCCCGAAACACACCCTTGAATATACACTTTTCCTGTAAACAAAAAGTGAAGATACGTACTTATGTGACAGAGGGGTTTCTGGTGCATATGGATATAAAGAAAAAAAAAGTCCGACATGAACTTGTTGAGATTGGAGATGTCCAATATCGGCCTCCAGCTTCTGAATGCTTTTGGAACAAGAAACAGGCAACTGTAGAGGATAGGGAGGTTCCCAAACTGACTCTATGAACACCTTATTTGACGTCTTATTGTGACACTAGAAACTATTTGACTTTTTATTGTGAGACTAAAAACTATTCCTGGTGATGGAGGTAAGAAGGGAAGATATTAGTGATACAAAGGAGGAGCCAGAAAAGGACTGATATAATCCTCCCTGATTACTTTAACTACTCTTAGTTCTGTCTCTAAGTCTTGCCAGATACTCCAAAAGGCCTAAGATGACTTCCAGCCTAACTATGAGAACTGCAGTACCCATATATGGGACCCAAACATCAAGTCGCAAAGGGATTTAGAAGAGACTGAAGAAATCTGAGAGGGCCTCAGCTGAACCGAGGATGGAGGACTGGGAACAGGAACAGGAGCTGGTCTCTTTAAGGCTAACTTATAAGAGAATTTCAGAATCCCTCTATATATTTCTAAATGCATGTCTTCCCTTATTGCCTTTAAAAGAGATGAATTGGAAATGTGCTCTTGCAGCAAATCAAAAGCCACCACTGACTTCTGGTAAAGTGAAGCCTTATTAGATAGATACGAGCACTGCTGTTCTTTCTTAAGCATAGCATCAGTAAATGAGTCCAATGTTTCTTTGAAACATCAGTAATTGCCTTCTTGAGCAACTTGAGATCTCTAATTACTTCCAAAATATGGAAACCTTTCTAACAACAAAAAATCTTTAACTTGACGTAAGGAATGTTTCATCTACTGTGATTTCAGCTAGTCAATGTTATTCAGTTCATCATTGAGCCTACTACTTCTGGTCTGGCCTTGCAGTCTCAGTTAATTGTTCCTTTTCCTCAAAGATGAACACTAAGTACAAGTTCAGCAAATTATAACACCTCAATGACTTGGAAAAGTGACATCATCAGATTTTCCATCTAACTGGTAGACCATGGAACCTGGCCTGACTTTAACACTTTTCTTTCACTGTCCCTTAAACAAGGTAGAAAGCTTCAACCTCTTTTTCTTTCTAACCGAAGACCAAGTATCAAAAGATGGCAAAGACCAAGTCTCTACCATCTCAAAATCCTAATCCAAATGAGGGTAAAGAGAAACATACCTCTCAACGAGCCACAAAATAACTGAGGTTAAATCTCCCACCTCAAACTACTCCTCTGCAAGAGCTGACAAAGGAACCAAGGCAGCAGAAGCTGACTCATAAAATCAAGCAAAACTAGAGGCAGAAGGGGGGCAGTAGGGAGGACACACTGCTGTTGTGTAACATCTGAGACGATAAGAAAGTGATGACATCTCAGTGACAAGTAGAGCAGTAAGATGGCTGGGAGAGAAGAGAGAGGCAAGTCAGAAATGCCCAACACAACCTATTTACTAGCCACCTCCTTACAAGTTGTCATGCCACCTGACAACGACAGTTCACATATAAAGATACTTCCAGTACAGCATTTACTTTAGTTTTTAAGGATGCAGCAAGTGCTGCAAGGGGCATTTGCTCATACACAAACAAATTTTCAGTCTTAATAAAAGGATAATTTCTAGCGCCTAGCTGAATCCGGTTAAATCGCAGATGAAAGCAAGGAATCTTGTGAGATCTGGAAACGTGTGCGTATATCGGGTGAAGAGTGGTCAAGGACCACGCACCCATGCCACAGCATCAGTCTTTCTTTAACTGCCTGGACGAGAGTTGTGGTTGACCTCTCTCGGCCTTTACCTGGTTCATTGCCTTTTTGCATGTGTTTGAGTGTGTGTGTGTGTTTGCTGTTATTATGGCTGCTTCTGCTCCTTCTTGGCCTCGTCAACGTGTGTGCCCCGGAACTCCAGGTTTTCTGTGTTCTCGTTTTTTGGCTTCGGATGCAACCGACCCACACCTCACTTATAGTAGGTGCCGCTCTAACGTTTGTACAATAACGAATCCTGGCACAGAATGCCATGCGTGGCCTATAGAGCAGTGGAAGTTAATTTATAGTAAAAGGGAGCATCATAGGGTTTCAACTCTTCCTTTGTGGGAAGGTTTTTCTTCTCTTTCCGATGCTTCGTCTCCTGCTGCTGTCACACCCCATGCTAGTGTTGTGCCTTTGTCCCCTTCCTTTTCATTGATTCGTCGTTGGAAGTATCAGGAGGCCCTCAGGCTGATTTATGTAATGTCGTCCCTTCTTCCTCGGGAGTTAATTTGATTCCCGAGAGGGAAGGAGGCTTTTTCATCAATTTCTTTTATTTCAGTGAGGAGTCCAAATGGTGGCGCTTTGGGGGAAGTTTGGTCTACGGGGTCCACCATCCTTAGAGGGTTTGCTGACATACTTCATGGATGCTTGCTATCCCCCTCCTCATGCTGTCCAGGCACTCCCCTCTCCTCCTGGCCTCATCTTCGTGGATAGCCGAGGTCAGCCATTTTGTATTGCTCCGCCAGTGACAATTGCCGCTTCTTCAAGTCAGAAGGAAGCCATGGCGTCAGCCCCGCTAGTGATGTCACAGGGTCAGTCATTTTGTATCCCTCCGCCAGTGGCGTCTGCTTCCCATTCAGATCGAAGGGAAGCTGTAACGTCATCGCTGCTTATGACGTCACTTCCATCAATGATGTCACTCCCAGTCATCTCCACTGCACTGTCTCGTTCGTCTATGTCGTCATCGTTTACTGCCATGATGTCATCTCTGCCATCCAGTTCGCTGCATCTCCCTTCCATGTCGTCGGCCCCTTCCCTTGCTGATCCGTCTGAGGCTTTATGTCAGGTGGTTCTTAAGAGATTGGACTTTGTTTTAGAAGATAAGTTTGCTGCCATGTAGGCTGGGAGGACTGGAAGCAAGCATGTTGCATCAGCCCCGCTGCCTGCGAAGAGATTGTGTAAGGAGCCAGTGTTGGTCATCCTCTCCTTCTCCCCCATCTCTGCCGCGTCAGCGTATCAAGCGTTGGAAGGCTAAGGACTTTGCCCTTTCTTTGTCTGCGAGTGAGGAGCAGCACACCTGTGTTGCTGCGAGTGTTGGTATTTCTGAGTGTTAGTGTATCGTCCCCTGTGCGATCTGCAGTGGCTGCTTCATCTCTGCATCAAGTTGCGAGCGCGTTGCAACCTCCCTCGTTCGTGCACATGTTGCAAGTGCTGCCACTTCTCCTTCTCCAGGGTCTATTCATCGCCGTAAGGATCTCAAAGCGTCTGTCAAGAGGTTGAAGGTAGTGAGCGCGGAGTTGGTGCAGCAGGAGTGTTTGCCTGCCCCTCTTCATGGTACTTCCAGGAATTCGACTCTGAGGGATTCTCATTCTATCTCGAGTATTTGGGATTCCTCACCAACACACATTCGTACATCTGCCATACCCATGCCCCTGTGCAGCCATTTTAGTCTTCTGTTGGGAGTGCCTAGTGATGTTCCTAGTGTTGTGGTTGGCTCGTCGTGGGAGTTGGCGCTTGGATCCAGCCCAGACAGGTAAGTTGGTGTTTTGGGCTGTTTGGCTGCTGGTTCTTCTGTTAATTTACACGAGGAAGGCGCTTTAGATAACCCTGCACATCCTTCTCATCATCGGTCTCCGTTGCCAGAGCAGGAGGAGGAAGACACGCAAGAACTTTTGTCTTCCTTTGCAGAAGTTGATCTCATTCGTGGATTCAACAATTTGGAGAGTAGGACTCAGGCTCGGTCCTGTTTGGAAGCCTTGCTGGGAGCTACGCAGGATCCCAAGTCATCGTTTCAACTTCCCTTGTCTGGGCATGCATAAGGTTAACACCTCTGTTTCAGATCAGGATGGTTTGCTTTGCGCTAGGGGCTCTGCCAAGCTGCTACCCCCGCCTCTCACAAGGCATAGGAAGTACTATGCTACGAACTCTGCATTTTTGACGTCGTGTCATCTTAACCCGGACGTCATTCATCTGTAGCCGAGATTGACTTTGGAGCAAGTGAGGTCGGTGGCTTCGTCCTTTTCTCCACAGGATGCTTCAGCATTGCAGTCTACGGCAGCCTCCATGTTGCAGATGGTTTCTTGGCTGGAATTTTTGTCAGCAGTCATTGCCAAGATAGCTTCTGACAGGTCCCCAGAGGGGTTGGTGAGTGCTTCCTCTCTTGCCAGTTTGTTGCAGTCCGGAGGCAAGGCGCTTTCGTATCTGGCTCACCTCAGTGTTAATTTATGGGCTAACCTTCTCCTGGTTAGAAGAGACTCAGCTTTATCCAGGATGGAAAGATCAGTTGACCCCGAGTCCTTGCTGGCATTGAGGAATGAAAATCTTTTGGAATCACAATTTCTGTTCCCTCGGACTGAGCTGGAGGATGCAATAGACCGGCGCCGGACTGACACCAAGGACAGATTAGTGCACCAGGCTGTCTAAGTCAGTCTTGTCCTTGGAGATGTCCGGCTCCTCCAGCTCCTCCTCCTCCCCCTGCCTAGCAGCAATCATGAGAATCATTCACCTGGTAGGCCGTCAAGGAGTTTGGTTTCGGCAGGGCCTCCTCGTTCGTCCCAGCCTAAGTCAGAGAACCAACATCCCTTTTGCTCCTGTTCCTTAAAGCCAAGAAGGGTCCTCAGGGGCTGAGGTAAAGGGGGTCGTAGGTAGGTTAGGCACCTCTCCCTCTCCTGTGCCACAGGTTGGGGGGGGTGCCTGGTGGGCCATTGGGCCAAGTGGCAGAGTTATGGGGCGGAGAAGTGAGTGGTAGATGTACTTTGGGTGGGGTATCTACTGCCATTCGACTTCTCTCCCGGTCTCTCAGACAAGCTGCTCCTCAGGAGGGTGTATCCTCCAGATTCTCTGAAGTTCTTGGCTCTCTGGGAGGAAGTGCAGAAGATGCTGGACAAGGATACAATAGAGGAAGTGGTGCGTCCATCTCCAGGATTTTACAGTCACATCTTCTTGGTGCCCAAGGCGTCGGGAGGTTGGAGACCTGTGATCGACTTATCCACCTTGACTCACTTCATCAGGAAGACGAGGTTGAAGATGGAGACCCCGCGTTCCGTGTTGGCAGCTGTGAGGGAGGGCGACTTCATGCTGTCGATAGACTTGAGGGACGCATATTTCCAGATCCCTATTCATCCGACGTCCAGGAAGTTCTTTCGCTTCTTGCTCGGAGACAAGGTCTTCGAGTTCAAAGTCCTGTGCTTCGGACTGACCACAGCCCCTCAAGTGTTCACAAGGGTCTTCTCTCTCGTCTCAAGTTGGGCCCAAGCTCAGGGGATCCGTTTGCTGAGGTACCTCGACGATTGGTTGGTCCTGGCAGGTTCCAGGGGGAAGCTGCTGCAGGACAGAGATCGTCTGCTTTGGTTTTGTCTGGAACTGGGCATCGTGGTCAACCAGGAAAAGTCAAACCTCATTCATACCCAGTCAAAGGATTCTCTACCTGGGCATGGTCATCGATATGGTAGTTGCAAGAGTATTCCCATCAGATCAGAAGTTGGAGAAGTTGCGATTGGTGGCGCGTGACTTACTGTCAGAACCACATCAGTCAGCTCATCAGTGGCAGGTTCTTCTGGGAGTTTTGTCTTCCCTGGAGAAGCTGGTCCCTCATAGGCGTCTTCATCTTCGGTTTCTACAATGGAGACTGGGGGAATTCTGGTCTCCGGTGGGGGACTCACCCTGTTAAAGGTTCCTCTGTCTCTGGAAGTGAGAGAAGACCTTCGTTGGTGGTTGGACAACCGAAATCTCTTGAAGGGTGTTACTCTGTGTTCTCTCCCACCGGACTTCCTTATGTTTTCTGACGCTTCCCTCGCAGGCTGGGGGTTCATTTAGGCGGCCTCATTGCGTTTGGAGTTTGGAGGACAACAGCAGCATATCAACATCTTGGAGTTGAAGGCAGCCTTCCTGGGTCTGAAAGAGTTTCGGGAGAAAGTAGAGGGTCATTCTATCGTTCTCATGTCGGACAACACCACGGTGCTCATCTATGTGAACAAGCAGGGAGGCCTCGTTTCTTGTCAACTTCACACATTGACCGTTGAGGTTCACCAGTGGGCGGTCAGCAATTCAGTAGAGCTCTCAGCCAGGTGTATCCCAGGCACAGAGTGGTACCTTCATCAGGTGGTAGCAGATAAGCTTTTCCAGGTTTGGGGGAGACCCATGCTGGACATTTTTACAACCCGTTCAGTTCAACAGGAAACTGGAGATATTCTGTTCAGTGGTTCCAGATCTTTTAGCATTAGCGGAGGACGCGTTCCAGCATCCCTGCGACAACCTGAGGGTGTATACCTTCCCTCCGTTTTGTTTGATTCGTCAAGTCCTTAACAGGCTGATGAGTTCGCAGGGTCTCAGGATGACTTTGGTAGCCCCTCTGTGGCCTCAGGCAGAATGGTCTCCAGATCTGCTGTCATTGTTGCTGGAGGTTTCAAGGGAAAATTCCCCCTTGGCGGCATCTCCTGTGTCAGCCGCATGCAGAAAGGTTCCACCAGTCAGTAGAATCCCCATCTCTTCATGGTTGGAGGCTATCAAGTATCTCCTCCGAGCAATAGGCTTTTTCTCAGAGAACACCAGGGCATATGTCCAGCAGTCTCAGGAGGTCGACCTCTGCAGTTTACAAAGGCAAATGGGCGATCTACTGTGATTGGTGTTGTAAACGGGGTTTTTCTCCACTCGGAACCTCTATTCAGCACATAGCAGACTTTTTAACCTTCCTCAGAGATGAGAAACATTTGTCCGTTTCTGCCATTAGAAGCTACAGCGCGGCCCTGAGTTTAGTGTTACGCCTTAGGGGTATCGACATCTCCTCGTCCTGGGAACTTTCCTTGCTAGTTAAGGGGTATGAGCAATCAAGTTCTCCTAGGGAACTTAAGCCTCCGACGTGGGATGTTTCCTTGGTTCTGAGAAGTCACTAAGGGTCCGTATGGGCCTTTGCATCATTCATCAGACAGGAACTTGACACGACAGTTTTCCTCTGGCCTTGGCATCTTCCAAGAAGGTAGGAGAACTGCACAGTCTGAGCTATGATGTGAAGCACACCAGGGGTTGGGGGTCAGTGTCCTTCGAATTTGTCCCAGAATTTGTGGCCAAGACCCAGAATCCCTCTGTGCATGATGATAGGTTCACCTCCTTTTCCATTCCATCACTGAATGACTTTGTGGGTGGTGATGCTTAAGAGCTTTTGTTGTGTCCTGTCCGGGTCCTACGTTGCTATCTTAAAAGGACACAGCACCTTAGACCAGGCTGCCACAGACTTTTCTGTTAGCACAGGACATACAAAGAAAGAGGTGTCGAAGAATACCATCTCTTTTTTGGATATGGGAAGCCATCAGACAGGCATACTTGACTCTTGATGATTCCGCTGCCACATCTGTGCAGGCTAGAGCGCATGACGTTAAGGGTATTGGTCCCTCTCTGGCCTTCAAAAAGAACTTGGCTGTACATAGTGCTGAGCGCTAGTACTTGGTTACACCAGTCCACGTTCACCTCTTTCTATCATAAGGATGTTGCCCACAGATCTATGGACACGTTTTCCCTGGGTCCTGTGGTGGCAGTCCAACAGATTGTGGAACTCATCATTGCCCTTAACAGGGCACTTTTGTATCTTACCTAAGATGATTGTGTGGATGAGAGAATGAGTGAGTTGGCTGGTCTCTTTCTTTCTCTTGTACCTTTCCTTCTTCCTTCAGGCGGGTTAAGGAATATACATGTCATTCGCTGGAATGGTCTGATACAGGTGAGTAAGGTAGTCATACTGATAGTTTGGTCGCTTAGTATGCAAATAACCAACCCTCTATTCGGTAGCATATGGTCTGCTCCTTGGCAAGGGGGAGTTGGGAGTAGTAACAAACCCTGGTGTGTTGGTTTGTTATTGGACAGTCAGTTTCTTTTTAGTTCCCTATGCAATGATTCTCCAATATATCATTGTATGTCGCTCTGTGCTGGGGTGGTTAGAGATCAATGTATCTAGCTTCTCACGGGCTTCAGTCCCTCTCCGGAAGTTATTTCTTCTGGAGCTGGACTGGTGGGCAGGCCCGCAGCCGGTTTAGGATGTCTGTACCTCCCTCCAAGTGTAAGTCTATCCTATTGTTAAGACTGAAGGTTTGTTTGCGTATGACAAATTTTCTAAGACAATTTGTATTTTTCATAGCTACAAACCTGAGGTCTTAACATTGTACTGGGCACCTCTAGCTGCCCCACTGTCTTGCTAAGAAATCCTGAGTGGGGAAAGACTGACACTGTGGCGTGGGTGCGTGGTCTTTGACCACTCTTCACCCAATATATGCACAAGTTGCCAGATCCCACAAGATTCCTTGCTTTCATCTGCCATTTAACCAGATCCAGCTATGCACTAGAGATTATCCTATTGTTAAGACCTCAGGTTTGTAGCTATGAAAAATACAAATTGTCTTAGAAAATTTGTCATATTTGGGGTGTGGAAGAGGAAAGGCCACTAATATTGACAGACATAGACAAGATGGATGGAAGATGAAAAAATTGACAGTAGAAAGAGGAAACAGAGTAGGAGAAGAGCAATTAGCTGAGACTGAAGGTCAAAATAGAAGAAGTAGGCTCATTGATGAACTGTAAAACATTGAGTAGCAGATTTCTGCTACTCAATAGTTATCTCCTACATTACTAGATTCTAACTTTAAATCTACAAAGCTATCATTAGAACTTGATGATATTAAAGGTGTTAACTGGTTCGTCAACTTACAAGTGCTAAACTGGTCATTTGGGAATAGAGGAATATGACTGGTCATTTCCAAAAAGGAGATGGAAGGTATTGGAGGGTATAGAAAACTCACCCTGAGATATGTCCCAGTTGCCTGGTAGCAGAAGCTTTCTACTGACACAAGGGCAGTCCTGAGCTCAGGCTACTAACAGTCAAAACCACCAACACCTTTTCTCTTAAGGAAGAGTGCATAAACAGAGTGTACACCATGGGGGAAACTGGCTTCTTTACTTGGTACAAATTATGGTAAAGCTTTAACTGATTCCAAAATCCAAATAACACCCTTTTTCTAACTATCCAGTCGCTTTCCTTAAACTGGAGGGGGAACTGAAGACATAGCTACAGTAGGGGTAACAGGGAGGGTGACTGACATAAAAGAAGCAAAAAGAAGGAAAGGTTATGCTCCTGACCCCAACAACTGACAAGTAGAGTACAGGCAGTCCCCGGTTATTGGTGGCCTCGGCTATCGACGATCTGGATTTATGGGGCTTGTCTAGCGCTAAATAGTGCAGATTTCTGGTTAACAGCGTTGATACATGCCTAAAAGAGGCGCCTTTAACCAGTTATTGGTGCCAAAATCCAGTTATTGGCGCCATTAAGCACCAATTTTCAGTGTATCAGCAATTTTTGCTTATCATTAAGCTATCACAACAGAACCCTGCTGATAACCAGGAGACTGTCTGTACCTATTTATTTCTGGTGAATACATCTTGTTTTCACAAAATTCACTATAGCAGAACCTAATATTCTTATGTTTACTCCTTCCAAGTAAAGAAGTTCTTATCCAATAAAGCAAAATAAGGTCAGAATACCATGATACAACCAACATAACAGCATCAATCACTATGACAGCAAGAATTCTGAAGAGAACTGAAACATTCGATGCCAACGTAGTGGAGAACAGATGAATGAGTGATTGCATCCAGGTCAGCCCAGCATTCTTTTTTGAATGCCAACCATACCTGAACAATGCAAAGAAATAGTGCGTAAGATTCATCCCAAATAGAATTATCTAACTGAAAAAAATACAAGCGCTGAGGCTGAGATTAAGATCACTTGTCTTCTCATTCCATGCACATTAGTACCACTACCACCTCCCCTTGGTCAAAGAAACTGACAGGTGTTGGGTTAAACTAATTTACTAATATTATTTCCTAGTTTGTTAGATTTCAAATGTCCACAATCTTTGGAAACTATGGCCTGGACTGTGCTACTTTATCAACAGCTAATCTTTCATTTCCATAACTAGGTATATAAAGTAATTACTTCATCTGAAGGACAACCAGCAGTAAGATGTAGCTGGAGGTGATCAAGTGAAGGAAGATAATCAGCTGAATGGAATGGTCCTGAGGATGTTATCACCGTTCTGGTGACTTCTGTAGCTGTACGATGAAGTCCACAAAAAAGGGTGCCCTGAAAGGAAAACAATTGGATGTAACAATACCATACTCGAAAGTAACTACTATATTCAACATTAATGATGAAAACAAATTTAGCACTCAACCCTGTGTTAGACAGTTTTATGGTAAACAGTTTTCACTTATACAATAATCTTTACAATAATTTTTTAGGAAAATTATTTTCCAAGAGATCAGAAATTTGTAACTGCAGTATATCTAATTATCACATTTTTTAAAAACATACATTCAATAGGTAGAGACAGCAGTTCTGTGCTGCTAGGAGTCACTTAATCATAGCAAGCAACATTAATTACATTACTAGAAAAATAAGTCAACATTGTCAAATGATGAAAGAAAATGAAATTACACAAAGTTTTCAGCACAAGAGAAAAGAAAACATCAGTAAAATTAAGGAAAGATCATATTCAACCAAAATGTTGGCAAAAAACAGTGACAGAGGTAAAAGAGAAGGAAAGAAACTGCCACACAAACAGGCAAATCTACCCATAGAGTAGGTTGTAGATAACGCAAATTGCAAACTCCACCATTAGTGCTACACATATTATTAATACCTTAGTTGTCTTATTACATTTAGAATTTTTTGTGTTGAAACAGCTAAAGCAAAGATTATATGTAATGAACTGCAAAATGCTATGAGACAATGATGTATGCACTTGTGTAAAGGCATCGCTTTGGCGATGCTGAGCATGACGTCAGTTTAGGAATCATATTGGGGATACCCTGCTCTATTCCATTCTCTTTCAATATTACATGGACATATATTAAATATGTATCACATTGTGCCATATTCAAAAAACTTATGATGATTAACCAATTTTTAACATCAACTTTTTTCTTTGAGTGTAAAACATGTTTCCATCCTTTCCCCCTTTCTGCTGAACTTCTATAAAGTCTAGGTCTTCATTTACAGTAGCCCCTCTCTCAGGACTGTAGGTAATTTTCTACTTCAGATACTACTGCTTTTCTGACAAACATTTCCTCAACCTTTCTCATTACATGTTCAAACCATCTGTCTTTTCCTCAACCTCTTGATGCCTCATTTCAACAAATTCATTTCATAATACAATCTTCCCACTATACTGCATCCATAATTTTTAACCCTTTGAGATTCTGTTAAAATAAAAAATTAACGATAAATATTGGGACTTTGAGTTACATCAAGATGAGTTTTAGATAAATGTTGGGGATCATTTAACTATTATCTAGGCAAGCAGAGGCTGTTCCATGCAAATTATTAAACCAGTACAAAACTAAAAATCACAAATTTTTTTCTATTTTCCATAAATTTTTTTATATAATTACTAGTATGAATAACTACTGTTTTTATGTTTAAGTAAAAGAATGTCTGTTCTTAGGTAATTTCAACACATCATTTTGCCTGTCAGTTAGAAAAATTATTTCTAGTCTCATGAGCAGTAATCAAGAATCGTTTCTTTTACCACTGACAAATTCTTGACTTCCCAAAAAATCTCAAAGGATTAATACTGCAATTCCTAGTTATAAAACAAAAAAGAATATTAGCTCTAAGACCAAAAAATTACTTACTTATAAGATGTCCTTCCAGTGTCACTAGGCAAGGACAAGAAAATGAGTTATTGGTATAAGAACACTTCATTAAAACAATCAAGAGAATTACTTGTCGATTACAAGAATTTTCAATGAAAAGTGTCACTTACTAAATATAACACAATGAAAAGCATTTATAAGTTAAATGGGTATACAAAGGTAAACTAACAAATTTCATGTTAAAGTAAAATCCCTCAAAATCACAAAACAGCTGTTTCCTGATTTGTTTTACATCTTTTAATGAAATATACATTACTGTATCATAAACATAAAAATACAAAACTAAAACTCCCCAGAAGTTCATGACGCATATGAATGAGGGCATGCAAGCATATGTACTAACTACAATTTATTTTTTGCTTGATGCACTGTACTGTTTTTATTACACATTTAGTTGATTCTAAGCGTGCTTAAAATATTCTCTTGTGTACTGCTGTGTGTGTTTATCACTGTTGGTTGCATTTATAATTTGGTATTTTTTCAATGCATATCTAAATATTTAGGTACTAAAGTATTTATTACATCAACAAAAGTTTGCATTAATGGCACCGTTCACTGCATTAGGTTTTGAATGAAATCTGTTTAATTTATTTATTCCTTCAAATCATTTAGAAGCGCATTAAGTATATAGATATAGATCAGTTTGACGAACAGTGTTATTAAAACAGGACGGCTTGAATACTGTATGAGAGAAAATAGCTGTGCCTGAAAACAGGGGGACTTAAATAGTTTTCCCACAGTTTACTTTGTTTGGTTTTATGTACAGCCCTCTGCAGAGATGATTCCCTCTCTGGCGGGCCCTTGTATGTCTTCTAAATAGTTGGTTCTTATATTTTATAATTGGCGTTTAGTATTTTCTCATCAGTATTGTAGCTCCTGGAGAATAGGAGTCTTTAATTCTTTTTTTTAATTGGTTTTCTTCTTTTATGACTTTCACTTCGGGCAGTATTTTGTTGTACAGTGTTGGTGCACGGGCGGTATTTTGTTGTATCTTGGTGCAATGTTCAAATGCTCTCTCACCTGACTTACAATTTGTTCTAGGTTAAAATGGGTATACAAAGGTAAACTAACAAACACGCTTCACTTGCATGTCTGATCACAATATCCCTTAAACGCCTATTGGACGTATTTTACGTCGACAAAATTTGTCTGTCATGTGCTTAATTGACGTAAAATACATAGACTGAAAAGTTTTTTTAAATATTTGCGGAAAAAGTTATAGGCCTAGTTGGCAAAAAATTTTGAATCACACACCTTGAGGGATGCTGGGAGTTCACGGATCAAGCTGTTGTTTTGTTTACAAGTGTTACACATGCACGGATGCGTGAATTTCTTTCTTCTTGCACTAAAAAACATCAACGACACATCTCAGAAATTGTTTAGTTACTTTGTCGTAAATTTAGTACCGCTTTATAGTAGCCGTTAGAGTTTTATATATGAAAATGTGTGCAATTTCATGTAGAATACAACAATAAACAACCCATGATTGTAGCTTTAATCAGTTTTGAAATATTTTCATATAAATAATGATAACTGCCAAAATTTCAACCTTCGGTCAACTCTGACTCGACCGAAATGGTCAAAAATCGCAATTGTAAGCTAAAACTCTTACATTCTGGTAATATTATAATAATAATAATAATAATAATAATAATAATAATAATAATAATAATAATATCCTTTATTTCGGTTCAGGGCCATATACAAAGAATATACAAAATACACAGTAACATACACAATCTAGATATATGAGTCAACATGATAGGAAAAATGAGTAATCGGCACTTGTCCACAAAATAGCTGAGGTAGCATAAAAGATAGTAATCATGATACTGGTAAAAGTAATAATATTGGTGAGAAAAAAAAATGCATTGTGAGTTATAACAGTTAGTGCACAGATTATATAACTTAAATTTCAACTAGAGACTTAGGTTGGTTCAGTAGTCAGGTCCAGAGGCAATAAATACATAAATTGAATGTATAAAAAAAAAAAAAAAACTTTAACTTGATAGTAATCACAGAAATAATGAAAAAATAAAATTTCAGCAATAAATATAATAATGACAAAAAAAATCTGCAGATGACATCTTGCTAATACAGAGATTAAGTCCTTTAGGGGACAAAGGCCTCATTTTCCCATCTTTCCCACAATTTAGATCTTCTTCTTGCTTCACTCCTTAGGATGCTTTGTATGAGCGAGTTGCCGCTGTTTCTCACTCGGGTTACCAGGCTGGAGATTGTTCGCCTTACAATGATTTTTAAATTGTCCAGGTGGTTTTCTAAGAACATCTGTGTGGCGGAGTGGTAGCGTGGAGTGTTTGTGAGGCGTCTCAGAATGTCATTGTGCACAACAGTGATACGTCTCATGGTCTCTCGGGTATAGTTCGTCCAGAGGGAACACCCATAGATACTGTAGCAGTACGAGCGGAAGAGCAGCAGTTTCACGTCTCGGTGACAGAAGGCAAACCTCCTTGCAATCATGTTGCCAGTTGCACATAGTTTACGACGCCTCTGTTCAATGTCTGCCGTATCTTTTAGGTCGTCGGTAATAATGTGACCCAAATACGGAAATTCGCGCACAAATTCCAGCCGATGGTTTCCGAGGAAAATTTGTGGTTCTGCAATATGCTTAAGCAATCTCGGGAGCAGCGACATGCACTGGGTCTTGGTTTCGTTGTAGATTATATCAAATTCCTCTGCATATTGGCGGCAAGTGTCGATGAGTCGTTGGAGGCCATGCACTGATGGGGAAATCAGAACCATAATCGTCGGCGTAACAGAGGTTGTTTACAGTTGTTTCATTGACAGTGCATCCGATTGGGAGTGAGTTCAGTTTGACATTCAAGGCATCTGTGTACGTATTAAACAGGTATGGAGAGAGAATGCCCCCTTGCCGAAGCCCGTTTAGGGAGCCGAATTGCTGTGTGGAGAACCAGCAATGTAAAATGCCAATTAGATATAGGGGTGTGCCCCTTTTATGCAGCTTCAGGAATAGCTTCAGGTAGTTTACTCTGTCAAATGCTTTTCTCACATCTACGAAACACAGGAAAACAGGAGATGCTGATGATAGGTAGTAGTTCAGCAATTCTTTCAGTATGTAGATGCAGGTGTCGGTTTAGTGGTTTGCTTTAAACCCGAACTGGTTGTCAGTGGTGTGTAGAAAGGGGAGAAGTCTCACAAGAAGAACCGACTCAAGTATCTTCGATGCGATCGTTGTGATTGCAATTGGCCGGTAGTTGCCAGGGTCAGCTGCATCCTTTAGCTTGTTTTTGATTAATGGTATCAAGTGAACTAAGAGTAGGGAGTCTGGAAGAAACTGGTGAATTATGCACACATTGAATAAGGCAGCTAGCAAAATGTAAATTATCGGATGGCAGAATTTGAAAGCCTCTGCGGGAAGACCATCACAGCCGGGCGATTTATTATTAGGTATGCTGTTTACGGCATCGCTGATGTTACCTGGCATAATACGGTCTGCAAAATGAAATTGAATGTTGTCATTAAGGAGGTTATCTACCTCGCTTCGGGAATCCTGATCATTTATGCAATTCAGGATATTGTTGAGGTGATCACCCCACATCCTTGCGATAGCCTCGTCTCCGACTGCTTCCCCTACTCTCTGTGATAGCTTTTTAGTTTTGGGATTTAAGGACTGGATATCTTTCCAAAGACGAGGGTAATCACCAGATTCTACGTTTCTAGACATTGCATTGGCTCTTAGTTGTTTTTCATTTAACCTGCAGTGCTTAAGAGCAAGTTTGAATTGCGCTCTCGCCTGCCTCATTAGTAATGCAGTGTGTCCTTCCCTCGGGCTGCCATTTTGCCTCCACAGTAAAAACATTTCTCGTGAGTATGTATACAGATCCTTAACCAAGTCATTCCAACCAGGTATATTACAAGAATTACCTTGACGAAATCTATAGGCAGTCCTGCCCGAAGCAAGCATAGCGGAGATTATGTTCGAGTAGAATTCATTCAGATCCCTCTTGTGGTGGTCATTTCTACATTTTGTTTTGGTACACAGTAGGGCGTCAGCCAGTTGAATTATTGACCGCAACCTGGTTTCCGTGGTCGCCCTAAAGTATCTGGTTTTCTGTTGGTTTTTAAACTCCCAGTTAACCGCTGGTCGGCGGTCAGTTAGTGGGTTCACGGTAGGGATGGGGTACTGAATGACACCTGTAATGGGATGTGATCGTAGCCCGTTGCAAGATCGTAGCGAATATTGCAGGTCATAATAGAATCATGAAGTTGTGGAGATGTGATGCAGTGGTCCAGCCAGGAGGTTGTAATTGCGTCCGCTCTATTATGTACATATGAGTAGGAGGAGGGAGGGAGGAGCATTACATCGCTAATTTGGAGAGCACGATTTTGACAGAAGCGAGTAAGTTCATTATAAAATTGTTTTGTGGGGTGAGAATTAAGGTCCCCTATTATACAAATATGATCAGCAGGAGAATCTTGAATAATACTGTGTAACTCCCCTAGGATCATGCAGTAATGATCAAAATTATTATTTTCCCATGGCATATAAACATTAATTATTAGGATTTTTGAGTTCCCTACTGTCACTTGAAGCCCAAGCAATCTGTCACTCCTGTAGGTCATCACCTTTATCATATTGTCTAACGATTTGTGCCACAGGAAAGAAAGTCCCCCTTTCGGGCAACCGGCTATGATTTGATCTGTAACTTGCATCGATGAAGTCGAGAAGGTTCTGAAGTCTTCATGAATTGAATCACAGATGGCAAGGTCATGAGGCCAGAGGAGCGTTTCTTGCAATGCAATGATGCCGTTGAAATTTTTCCAGAGCATGTTTAGGAGAGGAATGTTCCGCTTGAGGCCAAAAATATTCCAAGAGATTATGTTTAATGTATCCATGGCTACTCACGAAGATGGGAGATGAATGCGCTGATCATTTGGGTGGATGGGTGGTTATCCAGGGGGAGTGGGCAGTCACTCGCCGTGGGCGGTTGGCTGGCACTTGCGGTGGAAATGACCCTGGTTGGAGTGACAGTAAGTTCCCCTGGGGGTGGTTGGTCCCGGATTAGGTTATATCTTGAAACTAATATATTAGGACCGAAATTCTCGCCTTTAAGAACGTCGAGGTGTTGAAATAGGCAGGTAATCCTGTAAGCCACTTTATGTTTACTTCTGCATGGGAGTTCGTGAGAGATAAGTGGGTCAGAGCCAGTGAGAAACTTGACTCTCTCCACTATGGCATCTAGCGTCACCGATGAGCGCAGATTGTGAATTGCTACGTGACATCTCTTCTCAGGTGTCAGGCGAGGTGAAACTCGAATGTTGGGCTCCGGTCCAGCGGCCAAACGAGAGGTTCTTCTCTTCTTTCTGCTTGTTTGTAACTGCCAGCCGCCAGACCCCTCAAGATCACTCTCATCTGCATCTACGATGGGGGGTTGGCGGGGAGAGATGGGGGGGGAGGATCACAAGGACTGGTAATCATCACCGGAGGTCTATCTTCATTTTGCAACAAATTGGAAGTCTTTAGCACAATATTTCGATTTATGGTGAATTTTTTCAAATAACTTTTTCCTTACGTCCGCACGGTAACTCTGCCAAAAAAATCAGAAATTCTTTTGTCAGATTGTTGTATGTTTGCACCGTTTCATATTAGCCGTTACATAAAGTTTTATGTATGAAAATGTGCGCAATTTCATGTAGAATACAACAAAAAAAAACAACCCATGGTTGTAGCTTTTACCAGTTTTGAAATATTTTCATATAAATCACGATAAAGTGCCAAAATTTCAACCTTCGGTCAACTTTGACTCGACCGAAATGGTCAAAAACGCAATTGTAAGCTAAAACTCTTACAATCTAGTAATATTCAATCATTTACCTTCATTTTGCAACAAATTGGAAGTCTCTAGCACAATATTTCGATTTATGGTGAATTTTAAAAAATAACTTTTTCCTTACGTCCGCGCGGTAACTGCCGAAAAAATCAGAAATTCTTTCGTTAGTTCATTGTGTTTGTCGTAATGTTGGCACCGCTTTATATTAGCCGTTACATAAAGTTTTATATATGAAAATGCGCGAATTTCATGTAGAATACAACAAAAAATAACCCATGGTTGTAGCTTCTATCAGTTTTAAAATATTTTTATATAAATAATGATAAGTGCCAATATTTCAACCTTCGGTCAACTTTGACTCGATTGAAATGGTAGAAAAATACAATTGTAAGCTAGAACTCTTACATTCTAGTAATATTCAATCATTTACGTTCATTTTGCAACAAATTGGAAGTCTCTAGCAAAATATTTTTATTTATGGTGAATTTAAAAAAAAAAAACTTTTCCCTTACGTCCGTTTGGTAACTGCCGAAAAAATATCACAAATTCTTTCATCAGATTGTCGTAATGTTTGCACCATTTTATATTAGCAGTTACATAAAGTTTTATATATGAAAATGTGCGCAATTTCATGTAGAATACAACAATAAATAACTCATGATTGTAGCTTTTATCAGTTTTCAAATATTTTTATATAAATCACAATAAATAGAAAAATTCAACCTTCGGTCAACTTTAACTCCACCAAAATGGTCGAAAACTGCAATTGTAAGCTACAACGCTTACAGTCTAGTAATATTCAATCAGTTACCTTCATTTTGCAACAAACAAGAAGTCTCTAGCACAATATTTTGATTTATGGTGAATTTTTGAAAACAACTTTTTTTTTTACGTTGGCACGTTATGAATTCATGCATCATATTGTGATAATATTTCCTCTGTGTTGCTTTGATCGTTTTAAAATGTGTTATATACCAAATTCATTGCAATTTAGCATACAATACAACGAAAAAAATTAACTCATTAGCTCTAACAGTTTTGCTCACAGCGCGATTTGTACAGTGGTCCCCCCGTATTCGCGGGGGATGCGTACCAGACCCCCCCGTGAATAGTTAGAACCCGCAAATGTTTGGAACCCCTATGAAAATGCTAAAAACAGCCTATTTTGTTAGTTAAAACTCAAGAAAAACCCACTAAAAATTTTCATACTTGGTTTTTTTAATAGTTTTATCACAAAAAGTGCATTTTATGATGAAATTCATCAAAAAAACCAGGAATTTGTGGATTTTTATCATAGAAAAATACCGCGAATAATGCAGGAAAATGTTCCCCAGAGAAATCCGCGAATGTGTGAGTCCGCGAATCTGGAGAACGCGAATACGGGGGGTCCACTGTATACAATTATATATGGACTTTTTTTTTTCCACTGTCATATATTCCAATATTTATAAATGATAATGATATTTTTTTTCATTTCTGATGGTTACATACTAAACTTCAGGCAATGACAAAAAAAGGAGCCAAAATGAACTCTTAATCTTGAAAACTAAGCTTGCTGTGATTTTTTTTTTTTTTTTTTTTTTTTTTTTTGTTTTTTTTTTTTTTTTTCCACTTCGGCACTCACTCCTGAACCCCGCCAGCATACGGGAGACACTTTCGGAAATACCGGCTTGGCGTTGAAGGGATATTCATTCCAGGTCTAAAGAAACATAAGTAGTTTCTTAGACATGTTGATTCACCATATTTTAGTGCTTCAAAGACTGGAAGAAGTATTTTGTATTTTATTCTTGCTTTTACTGGGAGCCAATATAGCTTGATTAATGCTGGGGTTATTCTGTCACGGTATCGTAATCCTTTTCTTAGGAGGCAGTTAGGAAGACTCTAGTATATAACATCGCATTAGTCAAAACTCGAAAGTATTTGGTTACAAATTGCCGTTTTCAGAGTGTCGTTTAAATAATTTCTAATACGTAAATGCAATGTTTCTAATATGGTAGTTACAGGTTTTTACAATGTGCAATATGGTTTGTTCATACGTGGAATAAACCTTCTGTCTTAACACTGATAATCTTCTAGTGCCAAGCGGGAAAACGATTAAAACCTATCAAAGATTGTATAACAAGGAATCTGTGGCAATGTCGTCTCGTCTCTTTCTGTCATTTTGGTGGGAGTGGGGTGTGGGGTGTAGGTTTCGTCAACAATTCATTATCAATAAATACTCCCAAGTTCATCACTGCCACTACAATGTTTATGGATGACGAGCCAATAGTTATTCTTTTGAAGTATTCATATTTTCATAGTGCACTATCAGATCCAAATAGCATACACTCAGTTCTGTCTTCATTGAGTTTTAGTTTCTTCACCGACTTCCATTTTTTTCATACCGACTTCAATTTTTTTTTATATCTTTCATTATCGCATCTATTTTATTAATGGCATCTTCTACCGTTTTGAGAGGAAAATAGAACAGAGTACAGTATCATCAGCAAACAGTTAATACTAACCTTGTGGTTGTTTAGAATTCTAGATAATTCGATTGTGTAAATGCCAAATAGCAGTGGACCCAGGATGGTGCCTTGGGGCACTCCTCTAGTTAGGTTTTTCTTTCCTGATATCACATTTGATATAACCACTGTAACTTTCCTGTTTTCTAAGTAGCTTTTGTACCATTTGAGTGCATCATCTTCAATGCCTACTGCTCTCAGGTCTTCAAGCAGCAGATTGTGGTCAACTGTGTCAAATGCTGCACTTAGGTCGAGCATAACCAGGATACCACATTTTTCATTTGCTATAATTTTTATCATATCATCTGTAATTGTGCACAAGTAGTTTCTGTTGAGTGGTAGTTTCTGTTAGCTGACTGATCATCAGGTATAATGTTGAGTTTGGAAACAACGTTTGTTATATTTTCCCGTCAGATACAGTCGCCTATAAGTTTTGCTAAGTACAATGAGTTCAATATTGGTCTATAGAGGCTAAGATTTTCTCTATCACCTTTTCCTTTGTAAGCCGGCTTTATACAAGCAAGCTTTTCATTATTTGGGAAGGATGCCTGCGCTAAACTCATTTGGACAATATCAAAATATAGCTCCCACAACTGATTAAAGTTTTTTGCCTCTTTTAATTCACTTATGGGAAATGAGTCATTTTCACAGGTTTCCTTTACTTTTCTCTTCGTTTTTTCAGTCATTCATGTTCAGGTCTTCAAACTTACTGAATTTGTTTTTAGGACTCACGGGAGATCAGAATGGTCCTCCTCCTCTAAACTATGACAGGTTCTTTAATTTTGTTCTTCAAAGTAGTAGTTCACAAAGATATCAGCCAGGTTCTTGCGGTCACTGGTTACATCAGGTAGAACTTTTTCTTTCATGAGTCCTAATATTCTAGCTGAATTATCATGGATTTTTTTATGATTTTTCTCTTCACTAAATATTTTATAATATGTTTTCTTGGTCTTAATAATTAAGTAATTGTACTGATTTCTGGCTAAGTAAGCCTACGTTATCAGAAACTTTGTTTCCACCCAATGGAGAGCTAGCTATGTGGACTGCCACATCTACCAAAAACCCAAGGTGGTGAGTGGACAGATGGAATGAAATAGACTATATTAAGGTTCTTTGGTTTGCGTTATTTTCCTTAACAGTTTAACTTGAACACGGCTCCAGTTACGTAATATACAAAATCATTGCCACCAAGTTCAGAGATGAATAAAGTAACTAAAGCGAGTGAGTACGTAATGGAAATGAGAATAATGGTTCTAAATAGTGCAGATCTTGCTTCTTATTTATAGAGAGACCTAATCACATGTCCCTCACAGTCCAGGCTAACATACATTAATACATATGTACATACAAGACCAGGCTAAATTTCAGGATGCAAAAAAAAAAAAAAAAAAAAAAAAAAAAATCATCATCAATGGAAACAGTAAGATATGAGTATGCTCTTGTACAGTAAGATATGAGTATGCTCTTGGTATAAGAAAAAAGTTCTAAAACTACTGTACCTCCTCAGGAAATTGAAGGTTTTTTCCAATATTTTTTTTTCGTCTTTTATAACTACAACTTCCACAATATAACAGATAAGAACTAAAATCAGGAGCAAATTCAGAGTCTATTTATTGTAAAATATTTAAGAAGCATCCTTGGATTGAAGCTGGGAGAACATTCCCCTTTACCACCTCAAACATGACTGAATCTCTCCCAGTGCACTCTGTCTCCCATACAGAGATCTGAAGAGTTGCCAATACTAGTGATAAATATCACTTGGAAAATTTTTTCCCCAAGATTTGTTCAAATTGTAAGGCGCTAAATCTTGAACAAATAAGTATACTACCTGGACTTTACCACAAAGCTATATGTAAACATATAGTATATGTATGTTACCCATCCACAAGGGGTTAAGGAAGGAAGGAAGGATGGATGGATGGATGGATTATGAAATTTAGGGACAAGCCCAAGCACTGATAAATAACTTAATGATCAATGAAATGTAAATTAAGGTGATGATAACCTAAAGGGAATGAAAACTTAAAAAACCATATTTCATAAAAAGCAGTATGAATATTTTTTTTAATAAAAATAACAAAAATTAAATTTAAGAGAGAGAGAGCATTCCCCGGTTAAGTTGTTACATTGAATAATAGTTGTGTACCAACAATAATGATATAATTTTAATAAAACAGCATGCTTAGTTTTCAAGATTAAGAGTTCATGTTTGGCTCCTTTTTTTCAATGCCTGAAGTTCAGTATGCAACCATCAGAAATGGAAAAAAATATCATTATCATATATAAATATTGGGATATATGACAGCGTGAAAAAAAAATTTCATATAATTTATATACAAATCACTCTGTGAGCAAAACAGTTAGAGCTAACGAGTTAATTTTTTTTCGTTGTATTGTACACTAAATTGCGATTATTTTGGTATATAACACATTGTAAAACGATCAAGGCAACACAGAGAAAATATTATCACAAAATGATGCATGAATTCCTAACGCGCCGACTTAAAAAAAAGTTTTTTTCAAAAATTCACCATAAATCGAAATATTGTGCTAGAGACTTCCCGTTTGTTGTAAAATGAAGGTAATTGATTAAATATTACTAGACTGTAAGTGTTGTAGCTTACAATTGCAGTTTTCGACCATTTCGGTTGAGTTAAAGTTGGCGGAAGGACGAATTTTTTCTATTTATCGTTATTTATATGGAAATATTTCAAAACTTACTGATAAAAGCTACAACCATGGGTTGTTTTTTGTTGCATTCTACATGAAATTGCGCACATTTTCATATATAAAACTTTATGTAACAGCTAATTTAAAATGGTGCAAACATTACGACAATCAGACGAACAAATTTATGATTTTTTCGGAAGTTAATGCGCGGACGTAAGGAAAATGTTTTTTTTTTTTTCATAAATTCACCATAAATCGAAATATTGTGCTAGACTTCCAATTTGTTGCAAAATGAAGGTAAATGATTGAATACGTATTACTAGAATTTGAGAGTTTTAGCTTTCAATTGTGTTTTTCGACCATTTCGGTAGTCAAAGTTGACCGAAGTTTGAAATTTTGGCTCTTATCGTTATTTATATGAAAATATTTCAAAACTGATAAAAGCTACAACCATAATTTGTTTTTTGTTGTATTCTACATGAAATTGTGCAAATATTCATATACAGTGGTCCCCCCGTATTCGCGGGGGATGCGTACCAGACCCCCCCGTGAATAGTTAGAACCCGCGAATGTTTGGAACCCCTATAAAAATGCTAAAAACAGCCTATTTTGTTAGTTAAAACTCAAGAAAAACCCACTAAAAATTTTCATACATGTTTTTTTAATAGTTTTATCACAAAAAGTGCATTTTATGATGAAATTCATCAAAAAAACCAGGAATTTGTGGATATTTACCATAGAAAAATACCGCGAATGCACGAATTTTCTGCGAATAATGCAGGGATACGTTCCCGAGAGAAATCCGCGAATGTGTGAGTCCGCGAATCTGGAGAACGCGAATACGGGGGGTCCACTGTATAATACTCCATGTAATGGCTAATATAAAATGGTGCAAAAATTATGTCAAAGTGACAAAATAATTTCTGAGATGTGTCGCTGATGCTTTTTAGTGCGAGAAGAAAGAAATTCATGCTTGCGCGCTTGGGTAACAATTGTAATCAAAACAACGCCTTGATCCGTGAGCCCCCAGCATCCCTCAAGGCACGTGATTCAAAAGTTTTCGCCTAGTAGGCCTCTAACTATTTTTCCCCAAATTTTTAAAAAACTTTTTTTTGTCAACGTACCATACGTCCAATCGGCACCCAACAGACAATTTTCGTCGACGTTTAATACGTCCAATCGGCGTTAAAGGGTTAAAAAGAAAGACTAAACCCTCGTTGACACAGGGCTAGTTTAGCAGCTGCTAGTGGTAGCGATGTGTGAACTACCCCTCTACTTGCCCAATGTCAACAAAAAGTTAGTGAGCTTGCCACTTGCCGGGATAGTGGCAAGTGAAGTTGATGTCCCGGCTACTTTACTAGGTGCTTGCCAGTCATGTGATCCACTAGCAGCCACAACCGTCCCATGTCAACGCCAAGCTGCCATGTTGCTGGACAGTATTCATGACCTTCCCTGAATGCAAAGATGTGCTACAAGCGGAATTCAAATGAAATTTCCACGTTTTTGGAAATATATGAGGAATACGAATGCCTGCATGATAAAAGGCACACCCAATACATGAATGGGAACAAATTTGGCATGGCTATGAATATACTGGCTGAAGCTTTGGTCAAGGAAGGCCTTCATGTTTCCAACTTTGATTTTTTAAGGAAGAAAATTAAGGTTATCAAAACCATTTGTAGAAAAAACTAATGAAAATTGAGTAATCATAGAAAAGTGTAGCAGGACTTGATGACATTTACCAGCCTCAACTGTCATCATTCAAGAAAGCTGACGCCTTCCTACAAAATGCAACAATAAGCCTTGCTTCATCCTCAAATCTGCCAAGTTTCTGTTATAGCAAACTTCATGTTTTTTCCTGTCAGTAAACAAATTATGATGCAGATTGAATTAATACCTACACAAAATAAGGAGTATCTGGATGTTGAATGAAATATTGTTGCTTTTCCTCCTCCATTACAACATGAAGTAGGCTATGGCCTTTCACAGTGATGGCACACATAATTAATCTTAGATAATAATAATAAATTATTTAAACTATAGCAAAATGTATCCATTTTTGCAGCTAAAACCCACCAACTATAGTTATAGGTCTCGAAAGGGTAACAACATCACCCTCATGCACATGTTCTTCATATTCTGTAGGAGCTTCAGTGGCCAATCCAGTAAGTAGTGTACTGGAGCCTCCTAAACTTTCTCTCTGCTGAAGCCACTTCCTTAGCCATACTGTACATTTTTTTTGTTTTTATTTTTTGCAATTATTTCTAATTCATTTACCAAAAAGACATCCACAGCATCAGTTGCCACATCCATTGCACTGAACATCTTGATGGCTATTGGCTGCAAATACTTACCCGCCAAACTATCCTAGTGTCAACACTTGATTGCCGGATAAGTTAACTTGTAGCTAGCACTAGTGGCTCCTAAACTAGCCCTGTGTCAATGAGGCTATTGACAAGTGCCTATTGTACTATAAACAAATATGACAAAGCTAAACAGTATGATAATTAAAAAGCTTAACTTGACCGAGTGAAAAATCTTAAGTTACAGAATACTATATTAAAATTCTCAACAAAAGAATACAGTGTTGGTGTATACTGGCCAGAGCAGAGTTACTGCCAAACTGTTTCAAATAGGATAAAAAAGTAAAAATGCACCAAAGAAATCTTCAGTGCAAGCAAGTTTTATGTACAGCATATAATGCTCTATGAAACTCTCAGTCGAGCTTGAAAATTAACCAAGATCGAGATTCATTTAAGAAGTACAACAAAATTATCCTAACCTTAATCAGCACAGCAGAAATTTTAAAATGTTATGTTAAAAAGCCAAAGAAATTGTCAAAACCTAACTTCCATACTGTGATATTCCTAGACATAAACCTCAGAAGGAAAGAAACACATTGGTTACAGCAACCTTAACAACAGTTTATAAAAGCAGTTTAAAACAATCTTAAAAATATGCCTTATTAATAATAAAATACTAGAATTACAAAGAATAGTTTAATGTAACCTACCTGTGTATCTTTGCCATCACATACAATCCAGACT
>NC_087203.1:58495356-58610356 GCF_015104395.2 Macrobrachium nipponense | reverse complement strand
ATATATTATGGAAGTTACATAATACCTTACAGTAGCAATTTGAACTAATCTGGATTATATATGCAACAATTCATGAAATTTTGTCAGAATAGTAAGTATTAATTACAGTAGGGCCCCCATATTCGCGTTCTCTGGATTCACAGATTTCTCTCTGGACCATGTCTACCTATTATTCGTGGAAAATTCGCCTATCGCGGTATTTTTCTATGAGAAATGTCCAGAAATTCCTGGTTTTTTTTTAAATAAATTTCATCATAAACTGCACTTCTTGTGATAAAACTATAAAAAAACCAGGTACTACTATAAAATTTTGAGTGGGTTTTTCATGAGTTTTACCTACCAAAATACGCAATTTTCAGCATTTTTATCGGGGTTCCAACTATTCGAGGATTCTAAACATTTGTGGGGGAGGGGGTCTGGTACGCATCCCCTACGAATACAGGGCGACCACTGTATTTCCAATTTATTCCATATCAAAAATTTCAAGAAATGTAAATTATAACGTAAAATTTAAATTATATTATAAAGACAAACAGTGTTGAGACAGTTCTTTGAGAGTAAGTATTTAAACTCAGTGGTCTGTTTTAACTATTAATAATAATAATAATAATAATAATAATAATAATAATAATAATAATAATAATGATAATGATAATGATAATGTAATGATAATAATAATAATAATAATACAGGCAGTCCCTGGTTATCGATGGCCTCGGTTATCAGCAATCCAGTTTCATGGGGCTTGGTCTACTGCCAATTTCTGGTTATTGGTGACAATACATACCTCACAAAGGTGCTGATAACCAATTATCAGCGCTGATAAGTGCCAAAAATTGCAGATTTTGTATTATTGGCGAGTATCGCTTATCATCAAGCTATCGGACCGGAACCCCGCCTACATGAAGATGTACAGTTGTAATGAGATCATTTCATTTGACGTTTTGACTTTCACTCAGGCAGTCATCAACTAAGACCCATACATGTGCTATAAGTATCTTTCGTAACCTCAGTGGAAAACTGGCAGAGAGTAGCAAGTCAAAACACCAAAGGAAATAAAAACATTACAGTACAACAGAAAATCTTTGTATGACCTTAGGAAATCCTGTATAGCAGCTGCACACCGATAAAAAGGCTCTTAAACACACAGATAAGACTGTACAAATTAAAGGCTGTAGAATAGTCCCGTACAGTTTCGCTGAAAAAGCGGTCAACTGGAAATAAAAAGTAACAAAAATGAAACGTGGTGTTTCTATAAGCATTGCCATCAAATATTCACAAAAAACGTCCTCACTCAAAATGCATGTAGAAATGTCATTTTCATGAGCAAGAAACCACCCTTGATGGGAAACATTTCCCAATTTTTCCCCTTTTCCTCAAAACCTATGCATCTTATGAAAAAATTGCATTTGGGTAAAAAAAAATTTTAAATACATTTGCAAAATTTTTTAAAAATATTTTTTTCTCTACTTTCATTAGTTTTTGTGAACAGTCTCCAAAATTAACAATGCATTTTATAAAAAATGGAGAAAATCACCATATCCAATTACATTTTCTCTAATATCTTTCAAACAACCACTCTTTGGCTAACATTGCATGAAGATGAAATTAAAGAGTCAACTTTCCTTTTTCATTTGGTATTTATCAATTTGTAAAGTATGTTTGTAGGATTTTTTTACGTTGCATGTAACCAGTGGTTATTTAGCAACAGGACCAACAGCTTTACGTGACTTCCGAACCACGTCGAGAGTGAACTTCTATCACCAGAAACATACATCTCTCACTCCTCATTGGAGGCCGAGAATCGAACCCGCGACCACCAAGGTGGGACGCAAACACCATACCAACCACGTCACCGAGGCGCTTAATTTGTAAAGTATGATGATACTGAATAAATATGACAAATTTTTAATCAATTTGCATTTTTCATAGGTAACAAACCTACAGTCTTAACAATAGGATAATATTCTTGTGCTAGCTGGAAAACAGTTAAAAACAATCAAAGATTGTAAAGCAAGAAATCTGTGGCATCTGGCAACTCGTGTATACAAGGTGGAAGCTGGTCAACGACCAGGCATAGGACCCCATAACACGTCAGTCTTTCTTTGACCACCTTGGAGAGTAGTCGGTTGCTCTCTTTCCAAGCCAGTTGCTTTGTTTGCCTGTGATTTCTTAGTTTCAGTGCGGTTGTGTGTGTGCCTTGTTCATTATCATGGAGTCCTATTGTTCTAGGCCTTGTCAACGCATGTGCCCGGGCATTCAGGGATTTCTGTGCTCCAGGTTTGGAAAATACCAAGTAGAGTATACCTCAGTCAAGTCACAATGGGCATAAGAAATCATCAGGCATTGGTCTTTGCTTATTTTGTTTGCCCCTTTTGGTATCTATTAGAATACTCAACATCACTCTCATACATTAGAGAAGACTGTAAATTGGTTTGTGTCCCTATCGTGATTCCTTCTGGTTTCTGGCTTTCAAAATTTATAATATATAAATTTACAATTAACGAAATAAGATACAAATAAAGAATATGCAATCCTTAATAACAATAACAATATATTTTCAATATAAACATGATCTACTGGAATATGTATATAATGCTATTTGATTAAAACTATAAAATAGAATAGCATTTTACAGGGAGTTTAATTCTGTAATATAACAAAATAAATCTATAACTGCAATATGTACAGTCACATTACCTTTCCAAGCTACATTTCTACTCTTACATAATCAATTCCATACAATGATTCATAAACATAAAAAATATATATTGCATAGACAGAAAGTTGTGACTTACAAATTTCAGACCCAAATGATATAATATTTATCATTAAAGATCAGCATGAAAAAAAATTTTTCTTCAAAATTATAGAATTTATTATGATTATAATTTTTGTTGTTTTTTATTTTATTACAATGGTAAAAGATTTGCAACCAGTGGGTTGTCAGGAAAAATAGCAAATAATATATGCATTTCATAAAAGATCATTTAGGACCAAATAATAATTGCTTCAATTATAATTTTTTTGTAGTGAACTTTAACCTAGAAACATGAAGCTGAATTTAAAAAAGTGAAAAATAATAACTTTGTCTATGAATGTACAGTCACTCAATACAATAAATAAAATATAATAATCTAGCTATTATTTGTTAACTAATTTTCATACACAATGGATATCTAATTAATTCTAAAATATCTCCTGCATAAATCACGCTTTTGAGTCCTGTATTGCCTCATAGTTAAAGCAGGATACACCTCTACAACCTGCGCATATATTTGTGTACTCAAATCCACACTGCCTGCATGTGCAGTTTTTACACACAACCTGTTTGACAGCCACATTTCAGCAATTCTGGAGGTTCTATTTTTTCTCTTTTTTTGGGGGGGAGGTCATTTCAACTGGCATCATTCCTCGTTCAAAGCATCCAAGTCATTTTCTTCTTTCCATTCTCATATTTGATAGTGCACCCATAGCAAATGTTGATTTGCAGCATCTGAAGGTGGTCCAAGGGCCTCGAAGGGTTTTACTGCCTGGCAAGCTGGTTCAGAAATTTTTTTTTATATTTGTGGACTCTCGGCTCATCCAGAGTTTTTTCTCCTTTACCACCCAATAGATTGAGCAGAGCTGTTTCTCCTACACACAAGACAGTGCCTCTATCTAAAAATTTTAGTTCCATATTGTGAGATAAACAGCACTTTCAGCACAAAACCTTATGACAAGAGCAAGTCGCCCTTGCACTTCGATAGCCTAGTCATCATTTTTTCTATCAACAATAGCTTTCTGAACTGATTTATCATCCACTTATTTTTGCATTTGACACTGTAGACTTTGCCAGTTAGTTTTCCCTTGTGTAACTGGAAAACCACACATGATAAAGATCTAGTTTTCCTAACTTCCAAGTCACTGGGTGATGTCTTTGGTATTTAAGTACTATAACATTTTATACAGATGACATGAGTATGTACTCCTTGAGTCACTGTTATGTTGTGCTTCCTCAGTCTGCTCAATACATTGGTACTGTCTGCAGCCTTCTGGTAGATGGTGCTGAAGTTTGATACACATGGCTTATGACAAATAGGACATATTCTTGAATTTTCCATTCTGTTGATTTATTAACCATTAAATACCATTTAAAATATCTGAAAGTGAAATCAGGTTTATACAAAGTAAAAATACAGAAAACAATTAACATACCTCAACAGATGACAAAGTCTACAAAGTCCCAAGTTATTTTGAATCTCTGACAGCACAGCAGGGACAATAGGATCTTTCTTTTTTTTTTCTTGGGAAAAATCCCATTTAAAATATATGCATATTGCCTAAGATGGGAAAAAATATTCTAAATTTATCAATTATGCTAGTACAATGACTTAATCATCTTTAAATCCAGAAACTTTGTGGTTGTGTGACCATTAACACAGTTTCTAAAGTAATTTTCTACCTCATGTCATTCAAACCACTATCATAAAAATAATCCTACACACCTTTACGCTGGGGTTTTTTCCTGTAAAACAACAATGATTTTTCCACAAGAAAAACTAAGTTTCATTTCTATTACTATTTATTCCCTGTTGACCCCTTTTTCAGCAAAACTGTACTGAACTAAATGATTTTTTAACCCCATCATGACTTGACGGAGGTATACTCTACTTGGCATTTTCCTTTATTTATTCAGTACATATAACCATATTTCACAAATTGATAAACATACCAAATCAATGAGGAAAGTTGACTCTTTAATTTCACCTTTATTCAATGTTAGCCAAAGAGTGGTTTCTTTAAAAGATATTAGAGAAAATGTAATTGGATAGGGTGATTTTCTACATATTCTACAAAATCAAAATTTTTAGAAGTAAATTGTATTTTTCCTAGCTATACAAACCCGAAGTCCTTTACTATAGGAATTACTTAAGGCGTAGCTTGGACATGGCCACTGAATTCTTTAACAAGGTGGTTAGGTAGTTAACTACTGGTCCGGTCGTTGGTAGTCCCTCTGACCAGACGTAAACTTTACAATCTGCTTTTGACCCAGTAGCAGATTGAGGGGTGGCATGAGGTGGGCAATTAGTGTAAAGGACCTTGGGTTTGTATAGCTAAGAAAAATACAATTTACTTTCAGAAATTGTGATTTGTTCCTATGCAATATACAAACCCTCAGTCCTTTACTACAGGAAGACACTGATTGGTGGGTGGAATCTGAGTGACCTCCAGTGAACCAACTGGGGTTCAGCCTACCTGAGATTTCCTTCCAGGTCGTAAGAGCAAGGAAGGAAATCTAGCCACTGACTTTTGATTGGAGTTAAAGAACTGCAAGATCATAGTCAATCTTCTGGGTTTACTCATAAGAGGAGAATACGTATAAGTCCCCTTAAGAGAAAGCTAAGAACCACTATGTCGGAGACATTAAGGCAAATACATGTTATGAGTTTGTCTTATGTCCAGGTCCCTCTTCCCTGCCTTGTGCAGGGAAGGGGCGGATATTACTTCTATTAACTAATCAAAGAAAACAGATAGATTACTCCAATGAGTGTCTTAATTGCATGGATCGCTCGGGCCAGCATGTAACAGTCCGCATTACTCTCTACCTAAAAGAAAAGAGTAGGATGAAAGTGATGAAAGGGGAGCCAGTCACTCCAGTCATGCTCAATCATACCATACTATGAGGAGAGATGCAATACTGTCCAGTTAAAGAGCTGGGTAAGTTACACAACTTGTTGAACAGTCACCACTGGTCCCAAGGAAAAGTGTCCAAGGACCTGTGGGTACTATACTATACTGACAGGTTCTACGGAGTGAGAGGGAATGGAGCAATGCCCCTGACCTCATGAAGTCTTCGAATGAAGTGTACTGTCGTCGTCAGCAACAGAGTACGTAGTATGTCTCCCTGGTCATCTCTTGAAGCCATCATCATCAATGAAGTCGCTCAGGGAGGGGGTGGTAAAGGACTCGCATCTGGCATTAGGAACCAATGGATTCTGATAGGAACCAATGGATTCTGATTCTTTGGTCTGAAGTTCAGGACGAAGTCGAGAGTAACCGGTCCCCATCCATCATTACATCATAAGAAAGACCATGTAGTTCGCCAACTCTCTTCATCGATGTCAGGGCAAGCAGAAAGATGGTCTCGAGGGTCAGATCCCTGTCTGAGTACTCTCTAAGGGGGTCGAATGGGGTGCAGTCAATCTCTGCAGCATGAGATTCACTTCCCACTCAAGAAATCTGAGATCCCTGGGTGGGCAAGACCTCTCCAAGTTCTTTAAGTAATGATATCTCGAAGACAAGATATCAATACCCTCAGCCTCAAAGCAAAGGCCAGTGCAGCTCTGTAGTCTTACAGCTGAGATGGGAGCGAACTTCTCTAGGGAAAGGAAGGATGAAAACCACAACCTGTTGAAGAGTGGCTCTGAACCAAGAGAGACCCTGTCTATAACACAGAAGACAGCCCACTTTCCCTGGTTTCCTGCAGAGGCTGTTTGAGGCATCCTGCAGAGGCTGTTTGCTAAACAGTCTCACTGTTCAGCCAGTGGGTGGCATGGCAGTTCTGCCATGAGAAAATCTCTCTTGGTGTCTTTGAGAGAAAAGCCAGAAGGTCGGGAATCAAATTTGAGTGCCACCAGTATTCCAAAGATTTGGGGTGATCAGCGTGCCAATACCTGCTTGAATCAGGAAACAACGGGGGAAAGGCATAAACTTCGAGGATGTCCCACAAATGTTGGAACACATCCTCTGTAGCTGCCTATGGGTCCAGAACAACAGAAGAGAAGGTCTTTAGCTTCCTGTTGAGCCGGGTGGCAAGCAAGTCCATGACGGGACGCCCCCAAAGGCTGAACAACCTTTCCACCACATCTTGGTAAAAAGACCTTCGGTCCCTATCACCTGATTCTGGAGGGTGAGCTTGTCTGCATGTCTTGGTGAAAAGACTGTCCAATCCCTACCACCTGATTCTGGGGGCTGAGCTTGTCTGCCATTACATTCCTCTTGTCTGGAACGCATCTGGTTGACCACACTATCGAGTGTGCTGTTGCCCACTCGATCACCTGCACTGTCAAGATGAAGCTTGAGAGAGGTATAAGTCTCTTGCTTCTTGACGTGTGCCACTACTGTAGCATCGATCATCAACGCCACAGTGTCCTATCACACGTTCCCAAAACTCTTGGAGAACCAGGAAGGCTGCCTCGAGTTTCAGGACGTTGATGTGAAGGTGTTCATCGTGAAGTTCTCGCACCTCTGCAGTCTGCAACTGCTCTCGGTGTGTCTCATCCTCGGTTGATGTATCCGACTCTTCAGGATGACAGGCGATGTATCACCTCACTGCCTACCTGAACATGCTGATACTAGAGTTCGAGGGGAACTCTTGTCTATCAGCATGCAGAGGTACCATGTCCTCTGCTTGGGCTCGAAATCGGACTTCTCGCTATTTATCCTGGTCTTCAGATCCTAATAAAATTTGAGGAGTCGATTCCTGTCCTGTAAAAACCGTGAACGGGAGTTCACTAGGACCAGCCAAACATCGAGATACCTCAAAAGACGTATCCTGTGCGAATGCGCCCAAGCTGAGACCAGGTCGAACAATCTTGTGAACACCTGGGTAGCAGTCAAGAGTCCGAAACAGTGTGTTCTGAATTGGTAGACTGTCTCTGCAAGGACAAAGTGGAGGTACTTGCAGTAGGATTTGTGGATGGGTATCTGGAAATACACATCCTTCAAGTCCACCATCAGCATGAAGTCATTCTCCCTGTTAGAGGCAAACATTATTTGTGTTATATCTATCTTGAACCAAGTCTGGCTATGAAACTGTTCAGGGGAGAAAAGTCTATGACCGGTGTCTATCCCCTGAGGTCTTGTCTATGAGAACATCCAGCTGTAGAATCCTGGGGACTAGTCCGATACTACTTCTACAGCGTCTATCCTCGGCGTCTTCTTATACTTCTATTGTAGCTCACGGGAATATGAGAGGAGTATCGGATGCTCTCAATCCCTCTAACAGTGCTGCTGTCAGGGGGAATGAGCCTCATCCTTGTGTCAACCAGCAGTGACAGCAAGGGCATGGGTTTAGGAGAGCACAATCACTTTAGAGAATGCTTTCCTTATGTACATGTATGGTTCTCTACTTGCTGTAGCAGCAATGCGGCTAGCAGCATCTTGGCTACTTGAGCCGTGGCCACCAGCAATGCTGCTAGTATCTTGGCAAGGATATGTATCATCTTCAACGACGCATCCCAGCCCTCTCCGAGGCTGAAATCTCAAGTAAAGAGGGCCGAACAGGCGACCTCCTGTTGTTCTCCAAGTGTCTCACTCCGAGGAACAGCGACATCATCCTTGGTCCCTGTAGGAGAACCAAGCTTAGTCTTCACAGGTGGGTCTGAGCCACAGCTCGGCCCCTGCTCTAGCCCCGTGTCACTGCCATGGCGGGGAGACTCGCTTCCTTGACTGAGGATGTATGTCCTCCCTTAGGTGGTCGTACATTCGGAGATTCTAACGAACAAGATTCTGAAATAGTCCCTGTCCCTTGAGCAGCGCCCTTGGGAACAGAGGCTGGAGAACGAACCTTGGTTTGATCTCCAGAATGCCCTGTGCTTGATTATCATAGCATCCACCATTCGTAAAAGCCATTACAGACTCCAGGCCAAGTTGTTCGCAGGTAGCTAGCTGTGCCAGGTTGGAAAGCCCTACTTTCAGACAGGTGCAGTCTCCTGAATGCTGAGTCTTCCTCCAGGACAATGGCCCCAGAGGAAGCAGCAACTCTAGTCACTGTGAAGGATCACAAGTATAGCCAGGAGACTGCCTGAAGAGCTGCCATTACGGTAGTCTCCAGTGTTGCTGCTTCCTGTTGAGAGAGAGATTCTCTCGCTTGTCAGGTGATGCAGCGACAGACTGGGAACCAGGTAAACCAGATCCAGGTTACCTGGTTGTCAACAGAGGCTTCTCCGAGTGCATGTGTTAGCAGGACAGATAGCAGCGTTGGTAGCATGGTAGCAGTGCCCTTGCTAGCAGCAGCACTGATGGAAGCAGTGCTGGTGGGAGCAGTGCCCCTGTTGGCAGCAGTGGTGCTCCCTGTCTGGCTAGATTATGCACTGACTTTACGCCTCTGGCAAGTAGAGGAGGGGGAAGTAGCTTGGCCTAATAATTGGACTTAAATGTATTCTCTTGTCCAGGGATGAGGTCATTCATTTGTTCCAATACACTTTCAGCCAGGCCTGGCCACGGTAGCCCCCATCGAGACCTTGGGTTCCCTCTTGGGTTCCCACAAGGCTTCAAGTCAGTAGAGGAGGCTGTGGTCGTTACCCCGAGAGCGTTATACTGACATATCAGCATTACAATATCTGAAAAAGTCCTCTGAATCTCAGGGGTGTCCGAGTCTCTGGGTAGAGGACCTTTGAGTCCTTTGAGAGACTGGTCCTCCCAATCAACTCTCCCCTGAAGAAGATCCTCACCAGATCCCTTAGATCCTTCCTCAACGACACAGGCGTACGACCTGTGGGGTCCTAAAACCCTCCAGGAACATAGGCCCACCGAAGTTGAACCCTGAGGAGCACACTCCAAAGGCCTGCTATTCACCTTGCCCTTCCCGGTGTAGTCCGAGGAAGTAGAGGGAATAGGAGAGGAGGATTGGATGCTCTCTCTTCTCCTAGCAGCCCTGCTGCCAGGGGAGTGAGCCGTGTCCTTGTACCAATGGTGAAAGAGGCATGGGTCTATGACCACACATTTGCCTAAACAAAACACTTTCCCAAGAATAATGCAGCTGTACTTGCCGTGCTGTAGCAGCACTAGTAGCAGGACTCATGTGAAGAGCTGTAAGGGGACTTACTCTTACCTTCTCCAGATGCCTTGCTCTGAAGAACAGCAAAATTGATTCTGGCTCCTAAAGAAGAACCAAGCTTGGTCTTCACAAGTGGGTCCAAGCCATGGCTCGGTCCCTACTCTCGCCCCCGCATTACTGCCATGGTGAGGAGAGAACTCCCCTTCTTTGACTGTGGATGTACGTCCTCCCTTAGGTGATCGTACACTCGGAGATTCTCGTGAATGAGATTCCAACACAGTCCCTGTCCCTCGAGCAGCGCCCTTGGGAACAGAGGCTGGAGAACGAACCTTGGTTCGAGCTCCAGCAGTTCCCGAGACCTTGGTCCCCAGGGACAGCGTCATGGGTCCCACTTCCAAAGAAGTGGGAGAGCCAGCTAGAGAGCCAATTCTTCCTCCCTGGAGGGAGAAGGCAGACCCTTAGAACGAGACTTCTTCGGGGGCAGAGAAGTTACCTTCCCCTTCAAATGCTGTGAAGCTTCCGAAGGGAAAGTAAAGGAAGCGGCAGGTGATGTCGATGACGATGATGATGACGATGAGGATGAAGACGAAGTTGAAGACAAAAGCAATCCTTGGATTCTTCATCTTCTTCGCCTTCCTCTTCACCAGCTTCCGCAGTAGAGTTGTCAGGGCCCAAGTGAGCGGCAGACAACTAATCAGGTCCAGGGACAGGAACAGGAGCAGGGGTAAGAACAGAGGCATGAACAAGCGGTAATGTCCGGAGGCCTCAGGACAGGTAGCGGTGCCACATCACAACCAGGAGGGGAAGCACTGCAGGGACAAGAACTTGCAAGTGATAGGCTGTATAAGTGGTCTGGTCCACCATTACTATTGCAGGCGATCGTCGGGTGGTAAGACCAGACCAGGTGTGCTGCAGGCACCTCTATTGAGGTGTAACAGCAAGCCTGGATCGATAGCCATCCCATAAAAATCCACGCTAGTTCCAAGTGTGACACCTCACCTGCAAAAGAAAAACTTCAAAAATTAATAAAGGGGGTTCCCCCCTTGTGTAAAGGTATACACTTTGGAGCGAGGGGAGGACCCTAAAGGAGCGATCCCCAGATCTGGGACCACAGGCCCCCAACCCCCCCCCCCTCTTCTTCCCTCTCTGACTCGTCGAAAGGGGAAGAGGAAGAAGAGGCTTGTCCCAGAGGGGCGACTGTGAGTATGGGATGATTGCCAGGAAAGCGGTAAATACAAAGGAAGAGGAGGTTAGTACTACCTCAATGTGATGGGAGGTGTCTTACCCTGATCACAGGTCTTCCAATGTATTCCTCCTCCAAACAAACTTCCCCCACTGTGTCACAGACCAAACGGAGCACTCCTCACACAAGAAAAGTTACACTCACACTCCCGGCATGATCAGCAAAGGGTATGAAGATCTATCCATCGAGGCCTGGATTGCCGCACCTCTTACCTTCTATCCTGGGACAGCACCCAAGGGCAGGGTAAAAGGCTGTTGTGATTCCTGGGTTTGCATGATCCAGTATATCATAAACACAATATCACAATAATAATCATAACTTATAAAGAAGTTGCAATTCATGGGTTGGGAGAACACATCTACCACAATGATGGTCGAAAGCAAATTGGAAAGTTTACGTCCGGTCGGAGAGACTACCGAAGACTGGACCTGTAGTTAACTACCTAACCGCCTTGTTAAAGAATTCAGCGGCCGTGTCCAGGTTATGCCTTATGTAATTCCTATAGTAAAGGACCGAGGATTTGTAAATCGCATGGGAACAAACGCATTGTTCACTTTCAAGGCTGTTCACAACGAAACTATTGAAATTACTAGAGGAAAAAATATTGAACGAAAACTTGTGCAAATGTATTTTAAATTTTTTTACCCACATGTAATTTCTTGTAATGGTGCATAGTTTTTGAGGAAAGGGGGAAAATTGGGAGATGTTTCTCATCAAGGGGGATTTTGCCCCTGAAAATGACATTTCTACACACGTTTTGAAAGAGTCCTGACTTTTTTCCCTGTGAATATTTAATGCTAATGCTTATAGAAAAACCAAGTTTCATTTCTATTACAATTTATTCCGGATCAAAACCAAACTGTACTGGATTAGAACAGCTATTAAATAAAACATTAAAAATGAACTCATTACTCAGCCTTTAAAGCAGATATGGGTGAATAGGAGATTCTTGCTTTCTTCTTTGCAACAGGAAGGAAAACAGTGAGAGGGGATAACTCAGATGGTTCATTAGCCAGGGAGAATGGGCACTTCAGTGGAGATCCTGTGACATCTAAATCTGGAAATAAAATAAGAGCAATGTGCAGTTCAGTTATAAGACTGTAGGTATCTGCTATAAGATGTCAAAGGCCACAGAAATTAGTACAGAGTCAGAAATGTCAAAGGCCACAGAAATTAGTACAGTCAGAAAAGACATTTAAAAGAAATACATACACAGAAAATTAGTTAGATAGCAAATTTTTAAAATACACTAAACATCTATCATACAATAAATCTGCCCAAAAAATTATTTCCCACAACCTACTCCATTTATTAATGTGACCATTTGATGAATAATGTACCATAGAGGCAGTCCCCAGTTATCGGCGGACTCGGTTAATAGCGATCCAGTTTTATGGCGCTTATCTAGCACCATAAAATAGGTGATTTACGGCGCCAACAAGCAGAAATTCAGTTATCGGTGCCATAAGGTGCCAATAATAGAGGTCTGGCACCATAACATACCTAGGAGAGGCGCCATTAACCGAAATCCCGCCGCCATAAGCACCATAAATCAGTTTCCGTTAACGGCGGTTTTGCTTATCAGCACCCTGCCGAGAACCAGGGACTGCCTGTGCTTATTTACAACTATAAACTGAATTCCCATAACCTATTCCATCTAGTAGTATGCCTTTTGTTGAACATTGTACTTGTTTGAACCTAACGTGGGTACCCATAAACAAGTACGCACAGCTCGGCCATTAGTAATCCGGCATTTTTGTGACCAGCAGGTAGCTGGATTAGTGATTTTCCCGGATTACAGACTGGTCGGCTTAAAATATGCATCACTCAACATTTATTAAACAAGTCACCCTACCTTTATAATACCCTGTAAATCAGTACAAGTTGGTTAATAAGGAAAACAAAATGTTAAATAAAAATCAAATGAAATTTTAATGAAGCACACACAAAGTAAATGGTGATAATGCTGTAGACTTACATTCATCACCACCACTTCCAAAGTGAGGAGCTTTTATTAGCAAATAAGCACATTCATACATCTTGAGATGAGGGGCTGTCAGGATTCCTATCTTCTTCATCTTGGAATGCTTTTAAAATATTTTACACTTTTGTCATCTATATTTTTATTATACTTTCTCATTCTTATTCTTTATTTTTACTACCCAAAAGAATTATGGTTTGTGTAAGGTATGTGCGAATGCACAAACTCACTTGCTGATGGTTGGGACCTTGCTCCAACTTGTTTTGGTTCATGTTGTTACACTCATAATTTCTTCAATTTATATTTTATACTATATTCTTATCTATATTTTTACTGTATTTTTTTTATTCTAACAACCCAAAAGAGGAACTGAATAGTGTGCATAAGCTAAGTACGAATGCACAAACTCATTCGTTGGCATTAGAGGATTGCTATACCTTGTTTTGTTTCATGTTGTGATGTGCCAATAACAACAAGTACTAAATGAATGTTTCCTATAAAGAATAATGTCAAGTAAATTAATTTGTACCAGGTCACCCCCAGACAATGCCATTTTAAAAGACATTTTTGCAATGATGGCCTTGTATTTTAGTTTTATACATATTCATAAATAAAGAAAACAATAAAGGGATTTGACAAAGGAAAAATCTATTTCTGGGGGAAGACCTGTGTTGCCCAGTGAAATGTTCCTATAGCACTCATTTCTAGGTATAAATAAATGCTAAATATACCAAAGAAAAAAGCCCAAACATACTTTCAACAACCATAAAAACACAACACCATAAATAAAAAAAACTAACTAAGCATCAGCTCCCTGTTCCAGCACCGAATCCACGGATACGTACGGCCCCAGAGAGAAGCACTTTTCGTAAGTAACTCTTACATCCTTCAGGTAGTGGGATGCAAATACAGAGTTGCATCTCCAGTACGTGGCAGCCAGAATATCTTTCATAGACATGTTTCTATGGAATGATAAAGAAGTCGCAATGGCTCTTACCTCATGCGCTTTTACACGAAGCTGCCTAAAGGAGTTGTCATCGCACGCCGCATGTGCTTCTGTGATGACACTTCTCAAAAAGAAAGCAAGAGTGTTCTTTGACATGGGCCTTCTTGGGTCTCACCGCACACCAGAGACTCTAGGTTACCCTTAAGCTGTTTCTTTCTTTGCAAATAAAACTTAAGGGTCCTGACCAGGCAAAGAGACCTTTCTACCTCATTCCCTACCAAGGGAGAGAGTCCCTTAACCTCAAAGCTTCTAGCCCAGGGTTTTGAGGGATTTTCATTCTTTACCAGGAGTAAGGGCTTAAAAGAACAAATAGCAGAGTCTCCTTTAAACCCAATTCTTGAGTCCAGGGCTTGCAGTTCACTCATCCTCTTAGCAGTGGCGAGGGCCATGAGAAAAATACACTTCCTCGTCAGGTCCCTAAACGAAGCCTGATGGGGAGGCTCGAACTTGCTAGAGGTCAGGAATTTCAAAACAACGTCCAAATTCCAACTAGGTGGCAGTGAGGACTTCTTCTTGGAGGTCTCAAAGGACCGGATGAGATCATGTAGATCTTTATCTTCCGCTATCTTTAGGCCCGTTTCTAAAGACAGCGGAGAGCATGCTCCGATATCCTTTTATAGTGGAGACAGCCAGTTGACCTTCTTCTCTCAAAAAGAGAAGGAAGTCGGCAATGTTGGTCACAGAGGTATTGGAAGAGGACAGCTTCTTCGACCTGCACCATCGTCAAAAGACTTCCCACTTCGATTGGTACACCCGTAAGGTTGAAGACCTGTGGGCTCTGGCGATCACGCTAGCAGCCTTTTGCGAAAAGCCTCTCGCTCTGACGAGTCTTTCGATAGTTGAAAGGCAGTCAGGCAGAGAGCGGAAGGTTTTTGTGAAACCTCTCGAAGTGGGGTTGTCTGAGCAGATCTCTCCTTAGTGGAAGAGATCTGGGAAAGTCCACCGTCCATTCCAGTACCTCTGTGAACCATTCTTGAGCGGGCCAAAAGGGAGCGATCAGGGTTAGCCTCGTTCCCGTCGAGGATACAAACTTTCACATCACTTCCCCCACCAGTTTGAATGGGGGAAAGGCGTACGCATCGATGCCTGACCAATTTAGAAGGAGGGCATTGACTGCTATGGCTCTTGGATCCTCTATCGAGGAGCAAAAGTTCTCTATTCTCCTGTTGCGAAAAGTGGCGAACAGGTCTACTTGTGGTCTGCCCCACAGGGCCCAAAGTCTTCGGCACACTCTGTCGGTAGGACTTGGTTCCTCCTGCTCAACAGGTCCGCCCTCACATTCCTTTCTCCCTGTACGAATCTGGTAAGGAGTGTGATCCCCCTCTCCTCCGTCCAGATAAGAAGAGTTCTTGCTATTTCGTAGAGGGAGGAATGTGTTCCTCCTTGCTTCCGAATGTAAGCCAGAGCCGTGGTGTTGTCTGAATTGACTTGGACCACCTTGCCTCTGACTTCCGATTCGAAAGACTTGAGGGCTAGAAGAATCGCAGAAAGCTCTTTTGCGTTGACGTGCCAGGACACCTGTTCTCCCTTCCAGGTGCCTGACACTTCCTTCGCCCCTAGTGTTGCTCCCCAGCCTGACTCTGACGCGTCTGAGAACAACACTAGGTGCGGGTTCGGTTTCAGAAGGGATAAACCTTTGTTCCTTCTGAGAGGAACAAGCCACCAACTGAGGTGTTGCTTTACCTCCTGAAGGATCGGGAAGGAATCTGACAGGTCTCCTGACTTCCGATTCCACATCTCTTTGAGGTAATATTGAAGAGGTCTCAAGTTGAGCCTCCTTAGAGGAAAGAACTGCTCCAGCAAGGAAAGGGTCCTCAGCAGACTCAGCCATTCCCTCGCGGAGCTTTGCTCTTTCCCTAGGAAGACTGTGACTTTTTCCAGCCCCCGATCGAGCCTTTCCTGGGACGGAAAAACTCGAAAACCCCAAGAATCCATCTGAATCCCCAGATAGACAAGGTTCTGGCTGGGGATCATCTGGGACTTCTCGAGGTTTACAAGTAGTCCAAGCGATCGTGTCAAGTTCAGCGTCGTGGACAGGTCCTCCACACACTGCCGTTCCGACTTGGCTCTGATAAGCCAGTCGTCCAGGTATAGAGAGATCCTCACCCCCTTTAAATGTAGCCATCTGGCTACATTTTTCATGAGGCCCATGAAAACTTGCGGGGCCGTTGACAGGCCAAAGCACAAAGCCCTGAACTGGAATATCTTCCCTTGGATCATAAATCGGAGATATTTCCTTGAGGACGGATACAGAGGTACATGAAAGTATGCATCTTGAAGGTCCAGGGAGACCATCCAATCCCCTGGACGTAGAGCCGCAAGAACCGAGGAAGTTGTCTCCATGGAGAACTTCCTTTTCTCCACAAAACGATTCAATGCGCTTACGTCCAGGACAGGTCTCCACCCCCCCGAAGTTTTTGGAACAAGGAACAGGCGATTGTAGAAGCCTTGAGAGTGGGGATCCTGTACTACTTCGATGGCCTCCTTCTCCAACATCTGATCCACTAATAGAAGGAGCGAACTTCACAGAACAGGGTCTTTGTACTTCGCCGAAAGCTCCCTCGGAGTCGAGGTCAAGGGCGGTCTTTCTTTGAAGGGGATGAGGTATCCCTTGCTGAGAATCGAGAGGGACCAGTTGTCCACCCCTCTCTGAGCCCAGGCCTCTGAGAAATTTAGAAGCCTGGCACCCACTGGCATCTGGAGGACTTGAATGCTATTTCCCTCTCTTGAAGGGCCTGAAAGAGGACCTCCCTCTCTTTTCGGGTCCTTTCCTTTTGGTGGAGGATCGAAAAGAAGGACCTCTTCGAAAGGGCACTTGAGGAGGACGACTCTCTTTCCTTATGAAAGGGGCAGCAGGTCTCACCTTCCTAGCGGATTGGACCAGCAGGTCTTGAGTCGCTTTCTCAGTTAATGAGTGTGAGATGTCCCTCACTAACTGAGATGGGAATAGCTGGCTTGAAAGAGGCGCTTAGAGTAACGAAGACCTCTGAACTGGAGAGACTGATTTTGTTAGAAAAGAGCTATATACTGCTCTTTTCTTAAGCACCCCTGCACCGAAGAGGGAGGCTAACTCGCCCGACCCGTCTCGGACAGCTTTGTCCATGCAGGACAAAACGCTCTGAAGGACTTCGGGACCAAGAAACTCCGGGTCAAGAGTTTTCTTGGCCAGTGCCCCAAGGGACCAGTCCAAGAAGTTGAAAACTTCCAGGACATGGAAGAGTCCTTTGAGGAGATGGTCCATCTCGGACATACCCCATGTGGTTTTGGCCGTGGGAAGAGCATGTCTCCTCGACGAATCTACCAAGGTAGAAAAATCTGCCTCGGCAGAAGAAGGAAGAGCCAGTCCCATTGGCTCTCCTGTCTCATACCATATACCTCTTCATCCTGAGAGCTTGGAGGGAGGACAGGAAAACACAGTCTTCCCTGCCTCCTCCTTGGAGCTAAACCAAGCCCCTACCGACTGGAGGGCTTTTCTCATTGAGATGGTAGGTCGCATTTTCAGGAAAGAGGAGCTTTTAGCCGTTCTCGTACTCGAGAACAGAGAAGGAGGAGAAGGAGGAGCGGCTGGACTGAGGGAGTCGCCGAACTCCTGGACTAGCAAAGCCGCCAAGGTTTTGTAGTCTGATAAGGCAGCTACTCTCGGAGAATCCTCTTCCAAAATCTCATCCGGGTCTTCCAAAGCCGACCTGCCATGAGAAGCGCGGTCACAGGAAGGAGAGAGCCTACAAGGAGAGGCGCACCTGTTTGGTGACGCAGGCTTGCGCTCGTGAGGAGAGGCGCTTCTGTCCGAGGAGGAACGGTCGACAGATGGCGATCGCTTACCAAGAGTCGAGCGCCTGGAAGGAGCCTCACGGAAGGAAGGAGCAGTACTGCTGGAAGGAGCATCGCGCTGGGCTGGCGCCTCGCGTACGAACGTGACATCACGCTTGCTTGACGCTTCACGCCTGGATGACGCCTTGCGCCTGACTGGCGGTTCGCGTTGGGTTGGAGCCTCACGCCTGGTTGCCTCCTCGCGGCTAGAAAGTGGCTCGCGCTTGGCTGGCAGCTCACGCCTGGCTGGCGGCTCGCGCCTGGCTCGAGGCTCGCTCCTGGCTGGCGGCTCGCGCCCGGTCGGCGACTCGCGCCTGGCTGGCAGCTCTCGGCTGGCTGGCGACTCGTGCTTGGAAGGAGCCTCACGCTTGGCTGGCGCCTCGCGGTTGGAAGGAGCCGAGTGCTTGGTCGCTACGCGCCCCAAACCCTCGCGCTTGAGAGGAGAAGAGCGAGGATCGTAAAAATCCTGATGAGAGCGCCGAACAGGAGAGAGGAGACTGGAGTTTCTCGGCGAAAAGCTCTCTTCCCTGTGGCCGCTTGACATGTCCGGAGGACGTAAGGATCTCTTGATAGGGAGAGAAACGTCCTTCCTGCGAGGAGGATCCTTCACAAGGGCTCCCACAAGCGACAAAATCTGCTCCTGCAGATTAAGAAGGATCTTCTTAGTGGTATCCTCTTGATCCACTTCTAACGGAGGAGAAGGAGGTCTGGAAGACGAAGGAGAATCCAGACAAGGCGCTGGGCTGACAATGGCTCTCCTGGCTCTCTTCCTGTCCACCGGCAAATTCTCAGGAAAATGCTTGGGGCTCGAATCCAACAAGCTGGGAGCCTTCCAACTCCTCTTCAAGGGGCGCGAATGCTCAGCCGAACTCCAACCACGCCTGGGCGAAGCGGAATCAGACGAAGAGAAGCACTCTTTAAGGATGCCTTTACAACGGCGATCCCTGGCAGTCTGGGACAGTTCTACAGATCCTGCCGAAGGGACGCCTGACCGGTGGGGATTCTCCACAACCTCCATAAGGCTTTCGACATTCCTCCTCCTCTGGGCCTGGGAGTTTGGAAGCGGTCTAGGCGGTCACTTAGCACTGCACTCTTATCTTCATAGCTTGCATTTGGAACTCCATCCTTTTCAAGGCGGCTTTCATGTTAGCCAACTCCACCGACGAATCCACAGGTTCGGTGAAGGGTAAAGGAGCTGATACTGTAGGAGAGGATGCTACTACTACGTGATGGATAGGAACTAAAGAATCCTGAACTGGCTCGTTAGACCGAGACCTACCAGAGCTTCGAGAAGAAGCCTTCCTAAGCCTATCCTTCTCTAATTTCCTCAAGTAGGAAGTTAGAGCACTCCATCCTTCCTCACTCAGACTCTCACACTCCTTACAAGGATTAGTAAAAGAACATTCATTCTCCCTACACCACTTACATACCGTGTGAGGATCTACCGAACCCTTCGGTAGTCTCACATTACACCCCTCATTCACACACACTCTGATTACATAAGCAGAATCTGACATCCTAGGCAAAATCCAAAAGGGTAATCCAAAAACAGTCCACAAAAGCGTATGCCAAAACAACGATCCAGTACTTCACCAAAGACAGTCCAGAAGATCAAAGTCAAACGAAAAGCGAAAATCAGGTCAGGAGGAACCAACAACAGTGTTGTCGGAACCGGTGACAGAGAAAATCTGATTAGAAAACGGGAATGGTTCCTAGTCCCGTCACCCAGCGGCGGGACGGTAGATCAGACCTACCTGTAGCGTATGCCGCGAAATTTGAATTTCTGTCGGGGACGACGGAGTCTAAAGCTAAGTATATATCTGACAGGGAAGTTGAATGTACAAAAACAATTGGTAATTAACATCTAATATGACCAAATCCATACCATCACCAGGAAAAATACAACAGGTAATGAACATAAAAACAAACAAATTAATGAACTATGTACAAGTACAGGAGTGGGTTGATAAGCAATCCAGTCCAGAACAAAAGGCAAAGAGGCAGGGATTACAAGCGAGGCACGTAGGTGAGAGGGAGTACCAAAAGGTAATTAACCCTTTAACACCAAAGGGGTACAATAAAAATCGTCTCCCGTATGCCGGGGGGGTCTCCGAGTGAGCACCGAAGCAGAAAAAATATTTTTTTCAAAAAATCACAGTGCTTAGTTTTCAAGATTAAGAGTTCATTTTTGGCTCCTTTTTTTGTCATTGCCTGAAGTTTAGTATGCAACCATCAGAAATTAAAAAATATCATTATCATATATAAATAATGCGATATATGATAGCGCAAAAACTAAATTTCACATATGATTGTATTCAAATCGCGCTGTGAGCAAAACAGTTAAAGCTAACGAGTTAATTTTTTTTCGTTGTATTGTACACTAAATTGCGATCATTTTGGTATATAACACATTGTAAAATTATCAAAGCAACACAGAGAAAATATTATCACAAAATGATGCATGAATTCGTAATGCGCGGACGTAAAAAAAAGTTATTTTTTTCAAAAATTCACCATAAATTGAAATATTATTCTAGACTTCCAATTGTTTTAAAATTAAGATAAATGATTGAATATTACTATACTGTAAGAGTTTTAGCTTACAATTGCAGTTTTCGACCATTTCGGACGAGTTAAAGTTGACCGAATGTCGAATTTTTTTTATCTATTTTTTTTATATGCAAATATTTTAAAAATGAGAAAAGCTACAACCTTCAATTATTTTTTTTTTTGTATTCTACATGAAATTGCGCATATTTTCATATATAAAACTCTATGAAACGCCTAATATGAAACGGAGCAAATAATACGAGAATGCGACGTACGCATTTAGGAGATTTGCAGCGGAGAATCCGCGCGGAGGGAAGGAAAGTTATTTTTTAATTCACCATAAATCGAAATATTGTGCTACAGACTTCGAATTTGTTTCAAAATGAAGATAAATGACTGAATATTACTAGACTGTATGAGTTTTAATTACAATTGCGTTTTTCGACCATTTCGGTAGTCAAAGTTGACAGAACTTGGTTTTTTTTCTATTTATTGTGATTTATATGCAAATATTTCGAAAATGAGAAAAGCTACAACCTTCAATTATTTTTTTTATATCTACATGAAATTGCGCACATTTTCATATATAAAACTTTATGTAACGGCTAATTTAAAATGGTGCAAACATTACGACAATCGGAAGAAAAAATTTCTGATTTTTTTCGGAAGAGATACCGAGCGGACATAAGGAAAATGTTTTTTTTTTCATAAATTCACCATAAATCGAAATATTGTGCTAGAGACTTCCAATTTCTTGGAAAATAAAGGTAAATGATTTAATATTACTAGACTGTAAGAGTTTTAGCTTAAAATTCCGTTTTTCCACCATTTCGGTCAAGTCAAAGTTGACCGAAGGTTGAAATTTTGGCACTTAACGTTATTTATATGAAAATATTTTAAAACTGATAAAGGCTACAACCATGGATTGTTTTTAGTTGTATTCTACATGAAATTGTGCACATTTCCATATATAAAACTTAATGTAACGGCTAATTTAAAATGGTGCAAACATTACGACAATCGGACGAATTTTTCGGAAGTTACCAAGCCGACGTAAGGAAAGTTTTTTTCATAAATTCACCATTAATCGAAATATTGTGCTAGAGACTTCCAAATTGTTGCCAAATTAAGGTAAATGATTGAATATTACTAGAATATAAGAGTTTCAGCTTACAATTGCGTTTTTCTACCCTTTTGGTAGAGTCAAAGTTGACTGAAGGTTGAAATTTTGGCACATCGTTATTTATATAAAAATATTTCAAAACTGATAAAAGCTACAACCATGAGTTGTTTTTCGTTGTATTCTACATGAAATTGCACACATTTTCATATATAATACTCTTATGTAACGGCTAATATAAAATGGTGCAAAAATTATGTCAAAGTGACAAAATAATTTCTGAGATGTGTCGCTGATGCGTTTTAGTGCAAGAAAGAAATTCACGCTTGCGCGCCTGGTTAACGATTGTAAACAAAACAACAGCTTGATCCGTGAGCTCCCAGCATCCCCCAAGGCGTGTGATTCAAAAGTTTTTGCCTAGTAGGCCTATAACTATTTTTCCACAAATTTTTTTAAAAACTTTTTTTCGTCAAAGTACCATACGTCGGTTCGGCACCTGACAGACAATTTTCGTCCAATCGTTGTTGAAGGGTTAATAATAGAAAAATATGTGAAAAGGGAGACTTTTGGTTGGCTGGAAAGAATTATCCTAATTCCCTTTATTTTTTGTGGGGACCTTTGTTTCATATTTCCAACAAATCATATTTTGAATGGCCTTCTGGAACGGATTAAGTTCAAAGTCTGAGTTACTACTGTACAGAGGACCCCTGTATTCATGGGGGATGTGTACCAGACCCACCCCCAAATAGGTAAAATCTGCGAATAACCAAGTCCACCGATAACTGGAGACTGCCTATACGTATGTACAGCCAATAACACAAAGGGAGAGACAGAGGGAGACCATTGAATAGGTAACATCATATATCTGACCATCAAGAGTGAAATTATGAATTATTTCAGAGACATAGAAAATAATAATGTGAGAGAGAGAGAGAGAGAGAGAGAGAGAGAGAGAGAGAATAACTCCTTGTGATATCACAGATCATGAAGGATTCGGACTCATCAACAGATGCCAAATGATTGCGCATCCAACTTGGAGACGGAGTCACGACATGACACCTGGCTCTTGAAGGGTGGTGTTGAGAATGAACCATGTAAATCGTCTACCTTCTTCATCAACATTGTTGAGAAACGAGATGCAGCCTTGAAAACAAAACTCTGTCTGATGATTCTTGCAAGGTATGCGCACACTAGATGCCTAGACGAGTAAAATGGCCAAGGGACCGCACTGATCAAAAGCTGAGTTGAGTGAGCTGAACAGATCACCACTACATAATTATAAGTGGTAATCATCAATAAAGAGCTATCACTTCTTCCCAATCAACTGTTCTCCTTCGAGGACAAGAGGACAAAGCTCCAAGAAGAAGAATAAAGAGGGACCTTGTGTCTGCGTCCTATGTGTTCAGACCCTTAGGTCCAAGAAACGAGACTAGTATACTTGACCATTCACCTAGGTGGTGTTGCATGCAATAGTACCAAGCTCTGCATAACCCCAAACCAGACTGAAGAAGTAACCTATCTGTACAGGTAAAGGCTCTTCTCGCTATCCAAGCAGTCGTGAAAGCAAGCACTCTAGAATTTGTAAGAATTCTTGCACTCTACGAGAAACCCAACACTTGCAAGACAATAATTGGGCGAGCCTTGTCTCAGCCTGGTGCTCGGCAACATGATGAAGTCGAGCACTTGGCGAGAGCCAGCGAAACCATGAGATCCAGGCACGCACCAAGACTTCCGATTACTATAATAATTATCGAGAATATCCATTGCCTGAGTGTTTGGAAATCACAGCAAACCAACCAAAACACACTAAGAACGCCAGAAATTCCAAGGAATTAATTCACTTAGCAAAACTCCTCATTTTTGTAACAAAAATTATCGGGGATGCCCGTCTCGAGAGCCTGAGTGTTTGGAAATTACAGAAAACCAAAACACTACTAATATCAGAAATTCCAAGGGATTCAAGCATTCTTAGCGAGACTCCCGGGTATTGTAATAACAATCATTGGGAATACAGTAGGCCCCCCGTATTCGCATTCTCCGGATTCGCGGATTTCTCTCAGGAACGTTTCCCCGCATTATTTGCGGAAAATTTGCGCTTTCGCGGTATTTTTCTATGAGAAATATCCACAAATTCCTGGTTTTGTGGATCACTTTCATCATAAAATGCACTTTTTGTGATAATACTATTAAAAAAACCAAGTATGAACATTTTTAGTGGTTTTTCTTGAGTTTTAACTCACAAAATAGGCTATTTTTAGCATTTTTATAGCGGTTCCAAACATTTGTGGGTTCTAACTATTCATGGGGGGGTCTGGTAAGCATCCCCCACGAATACGGGGGGACCACTGTACCTGCTTTGCCCAAATGTTTAGAAGTTAGAGAAAACCATAACACACTGAGAATGCCAGAAATTCCAAGGAATTCAAACATTCAGTGAGATTCCCGGGTACTGTAATAATTATTGGGAATTCTTGTCTCGCCCGAGTGTTTGCAGATCATAAAACCCAAAACACTAGGAGAGTGTTGGAAATTCTAAAGAACTTAAGCACTCGGCGAGACCCCTAAATTTTGTCAAACGATCATCGGGGAGGGACAGGCATAAAAACCAATCCTAAATGCGAGCATTTAAGACTGGAATGCAAGTACAATTTGACAGAATATGTACTTGAGGCTCCCAAAACACCAGAACCCATAGAGGACTGCGAATTGGAATCTGTCCAAAGAACAGAAAGAGCCAAGAACATAGCCTCCAGGTGTTCAAATCCTCAGAATCTAAACACTGGGTGCTGAGAAGGTGAGAAGTCTCTCCGTCACAGACAAAATCCTTCCTCAACAACGTGATGCACACCCAGTGGGACCCTAAGATCTTTCCCGGCACATAGTCCCCCAACGCTGAATCTTGTGAGGAGCACTCTGCAGGATCCCTCCTATTCATCTTGCCCCTCTCAGTGTAGCCATAGGAAGTAGAAGGAATGGGTGAGGAAGACTGGACGCATGCTCTCGCTCGCCTTGCTAGCAGAACTAGCAGAAGCAAGCCGCAGGCAGCCATCAGCCTGCAGTAATGGCCACGACACGAGTCTAAGAGAGCGTTCTCGCCCTGGAGAAAAGCTTTCTTGAGGAGGGTTATGAAACTCTTACACGGCAGGAGAAACGCTCGTCGCCACCCAGGACCGACCATGAATGTGACTGTGGGCCTGGGTGGAGTTAAGCGAGGGCCGGTACCATCCTCTGACGCATCTCAGTTCTTGTTAAGGCTGAAGCCTCTCAAGAGGACTGAATGTGGAAGAGGGACCCCCTACCAGTCTCACCACATGCACGGTCCTGCATGACCATCATGTCAACCATGGTTACCAAGCGAACACTCCTTTCTTCCCCTCTGTGCCTGAGTCGTGACAGTAAGCAGACTCAGTGTCATTGACTCTAGTTGCATATGAATACACAGATTGACATGCACTCAGGCAATCTCGTAAATGAGCGCACAACACACAACTAGGCTCAGGGGCAGAACCTCTAGGACTAGCAGCAGAAGTGCGAACCGAAGTTTGCACTTCTACAGCTCTCGACATGCTAGACCCTAGGGACAGTGTGACGATTCCTGTTCCTGAAGGAACAGTCAAGCTAGCGAAAGACCCAACTGCCTCCTCAGTTCCAGGAGGCAGACCCTTAGAAGTCCCATGACGAGACTTCTTGGGGAGGGGAAAGACTACCTCCTCCTTCTTCGGAAAGGAGCCTTAGTAATCAAAGGGGAGGAGATTGAAGAAAAATATGATGATTACGAAGAGGAAGATGACGACAGCTGACGAGTGCTCTTCCTCCTTGACAACTTCTACTCCAACTTCTGCTAGACTTAGGATGAGGCACAATTACCTGCAGAAGTAGAGTTAATAATCACAGGGCAGCTGAGATGCTGTCCAGTGATGAAACTCCAGGATAACAATGGCAAATTATTATGATTTTCAGCAGGAGAACAATACACACACTCGAGGAAAAATGTCACAGCATGCTAACGAGCTGCAGGTACAATCCTGAGGTTAGGATAACCAAAAGAGATATCCAACCATCTACTGATGTACATATCAACTATCACTACTGTTAAGACTATAAAAGAAAGAAAATGTGATTAAAAAAGGATAATCCTCTCGCATCCAAGGGCGCCACCCTGCGAAATGAAAGGAGATCCCTCAAACACCAACACCACACCAATCCCCCCTCCTCTTCGTCCCATAAGCTAGCAAAAGGACAAAGGAGAAGAGGAAACACCGGTAGAAAATTTCCAAAGCGTATGCATAAATTTCAAAAGAATATACCATAATAAGGGTGTAGGCGCACCCTTGCCGCCGACCCTTAACACCTGAACGAGAAAGGCAGCTAGCAAGGCTACCACAAAAAGTGGGTTTGTATACTATGTACTTATTAAAGTCAATTAATCATTAACATCAAACACAATACAGGCAGTCCCCGGGTTACGACGGGGGTTCCGTTCTTGAGACGCGTCGTAACCCGAAAATCGTCGTAAGCCGGAACGACGTTTGGAAATATGTCTTAAACTAATAAAAAGTTATAAAAGCCTTACTTGTAATCCTTTGGTTACACTACATGTTGTTTCCTGTAGTTTTATGTACAACCTGGAGTTATTTTCATTAAAAAATGCTGGTTCTTGAAGGTAAAAACTATTGTAATCCTCTGGTGACACTACATTCTTGAAGTTTTATGTACAACCTGGAGTGATTTTGCCAAATCTTGAGGGCTACAAGAACAGTTGATTACTATTTACGTATCATATAGACTAATTAAAGTAAACGTATCTTTAAATAGGCTTATATATTAGTATCAACAAAACATTTCCTGGCATGAGTCAAGAGGCCGTTTAAAGAAACGAACACTTCTCTGTCCTATCTGTTCAGAAAATAAACGTTACGTCAATCCCCGAGACCATTGTTGCCAAGACCTCTCTCTCTCTCTCTCTCTCTCTCTCTCTCTCTCTCTCTCTCTCTCTCTCTCTCTCTCTCTCTGATCAAATTACACTGGAACCTTGACATACGATTGCCCTAATATACGAATGTTTTCAGATACAACAGAAAATTTGCGAAAATATATGCTTTGATATACAACGAAATATTTGAGATACGATTTTACGATGTGATAGTTGTATAGGCGACCGATAAATGGCGCTCAGTCTGTTTGTTGGTGCTGCATCGTTAACACGTCGTTGTTTAGTTCGTTGTATTTGTTGCCTATTTTTCGTGTTTTTTATTTGTCTATTTTATTATTAACCATGGGTCCCAAAGCTAAAGACAAAGCAGGTGATAAGAAAAAACCCAAGAAAATTATTTCGATGGAAGCAAAACATGAAATTATAGCAAAGCATATCGTCGATTTGGCAAACGAGTATGGTCGAAATCCTTCTACAATATCCACGATCATCAAGCAGAGGGAAGCTATAAAAACCTTCCAAAGGCATCACCATTATTTCTAAACGACGAACTGATTAACCCTCTTACGCCGAAGCGGTAAAAAAAAAAATTGTCTCCCGTGTGCCGGAGGTGTTTCAGAGTGAGCGCGGAAGCGGAAAAAATATTTTTTTTCAAAAAATCACTGTGCGCTTAGTTTTCAAGATTAAGAGTTCATTTTTGGCTCCTTTTTTTGCCATTGGCTGAAGTTTAGTATGCAACCATCAGAAATGAAATAAATTATCATTATCATTTATAAATAATGCGATATATGATAGCGCAAAAACAAAATTTCATATATAATTGTATTCAAATCGCGCTGTGCGCAAAACGGTTAAAGGTAACAAGTTACTTTTTTTGTTGTAATGTACACTAAATTGCGATCATTTTGGTATATAACACATTGTAAAACGATAAAAGCAACACAGAGAAAATATTATCACAAAATAATGCATGAATTCGTAACGCGCGGGGACGTAAACAAAATATTTTTTTCAAAAATTCACCATAAATCTAAATATTGTCCTAGAGACTTCCAATTTCTTTCAAAATGAAGACAAATGATTGAATATTACTATACTGTAAGAGTATTAGCTTACAATTGCAGTTTTCGACCATATCTGACGAGTTAAAGTTGACCGAATGGTCGAATTTTATATATATATATTTTTTATATGCAATTATTTCGGAAATAAGAAAAGCTACAACCTTCAAATATTTTTCGTTTTATTCTACATGAAATTGCGCACATTTTCATATATAAAACTCTATGAAATGCCTAATATGAAACGGAGCAAATTTTCCGAGAATGGTACGTACGCATTTCGGAGATTTGTGGCGGAGAATCCGCGTGCGGAGGGAAGGAAAGATTTTTTTTTAAATTCACCATAAATCTAAATATTTTGCTAGAGACTTCGAATTTGTTTCAAGATGAAGATAAATGACTGAATATTACTAGACTGTAAGAGTTTTAGCTTACAATTGCGTTTTTCGACCATTTCGGTAGAGTCAAAGTTGACCGAAAGTGGTTTTTTTTCTATTTACAGTGGTCCCCCCGTATTCGCGGGGGATGCGTACCAGACCCCCCCGTGAATAGTTAGAATCCGCGAATGTTTGGAACCCCTATAAAAATGCTAAAAACAGCCTATTTTGTTAGTTACAACTCAAGAAAAACCCACTAAAAATTTTCCTACATGGTTTTTTTAATAGTTTTATCACAAAAAGTGCATTTTATGATGAAATCCATCAAAAAAACCAGGAATTTGTGGATATTTATTCATAGAAAAATACCGCGAATGCGTGAATTTTCCGCGAATAATGCAGGGAAACGTTCCCGAGAGAAATCCGCGAATGTGTGAGTCCGCGAATCTGGAGAACGCGAATCTGGAGAACGCGAATACGGGGGGTCCACTGTATCGTGATTTATATGCAAATATTTCAAAAATGAGAAAAGCTACAACCTTCAATTTTTTCTTGTTGTATTCTACATAAAATTGCGCACATTTTCATATATAAAACTTTATATAACGGCTAATTTAAAATGGTGCAAACATTACCACAATCGCATGTATGATTTTTTTCGGAAGAGTTACCGCGCGGACGTAAGGAAAATGTTTTTTCATAAATTCACCATAAATCGAAATATTGTCCTAGAGACTTCCAATTAGTTGCAAAATTAAGGTAAATGATTGAATATTACTAAAATATAGGCGTTTTAGCTTACAATTGCGTTTTTCGACCATTTCGGTAGAGTCAAATTTGACCGAAGGTTGAAATTTTGGCAATTATCGTTATTTATATGAAAATATCTCAAAACTGATAAAAGCTACAATCATGAGTATTTTATTGTTGTATTCTACATAAAAATGGGCACATTTTCATATATAATACTTCATGTAACGGCTAATTTACAATGGAACAAAATTATGTCAAAAGTGACAAAATAATTTCCGAGATGTGTCACAGATACTTTTTAGTGCGGCAAGAAAGAAATTCGCGCTTGCGCGCCTGCGTAACGATTGTAAACAAAACAACACCTTGATCCGTGAACTCCTCAGCATCCCCCAAGGCGCGTGATTCAAAAGTTTTAGGCTGGTAAAATACGTCCAGTCGGCACACGGGAGACAAAATATGTCGACGTAAAATATGTCCAGTCAGCGTAAGAGGGTTAAAAAATATAAATAAAAATTAGTTTAGCAATGTTATTTCATTTGTGTTTATTACGTAGTTATTAGTGTACATACGTAAATAAAAAGAGAGCAAATCGTTCCCTGCCACCCTTCCCTACCTCCTCCCCCTGCTGGCCTCACCTCATCTTTCGTTGTGATAAGTAAAATTCCTTTCTTTTTTTTATTGTGTGTGTTATTACTCGTTTATTTGTGTATAAATTGTGTATATTATATGTAATTTAGCTGTGTTTGGTGTGGTTTCATAGCGCTAGAACGGATTAATACATTACATTATTTTAAATGGGAAAAAATGCTTTGAGATACAACTGTTTTGATATACGACGATGGTAACAGAACAAATTAAATTCGTATGTCAAGGTTCCAGTGTACTGGATAATGTCTCTTTGGATACTTCGATTTTGCCAAATCTTGAGGGCTACAAGAACAGTTGATTACTATTTACGTATCATATAGACTAATTAAAGTAAACGTATCTTTAAATAGGCTTATATTATTAGTATCAACAAAACATATACTGGCATGAGTCAGAGGCCGTTTAACGAACGAAACACTTCTCTGTCTTAACTCGGAGCGTCGGAAGACGCCTCTCTCTCTCCCTCTCTCTTCTTCTCTCTCTCGTCTCTCTTCCTCGTCTCTCTCGCTCTCTCGTCTCGGCTTCTCTCTCGTCTCTCTCTCTCTCTCTCTCTGATCAAATTACTGGATAATGTCTCTCTTTGGATACTTGGAATTTGCGTTGTAATCTAACCAGAAACTTCGTTTTGTTATTATTACTGGAAACAAGCAATGATTTTTTCATTATTTGCGCTTTTGGACTGTTATATGTAAACTTTGCGCACCGCAAGCTAGTATGTATTCATTCGCTCGGAAACTAGTTCCGCATATGAGGCGTCACTAAAAAACATTGAAAAATATGACATAAAAAGTGTCGAAAATCATCATAACCTCAAAATTTTTGTTGTAATCTAACCAGAAACTTATTTTTATTAATATACTGTGCTAAACTATAAAGGATTTTTATCATAGTATGCGTTTTTTAAAAGCGTCGTTTAACTCGGCGAGGCGTCGGAAGCGTCAGCGTCGTAACCTCGGAACAAGCGTCGTAACCCAGGACGGATTTTTCCATTGAATATTTAAGAAAAAGCGTCGTAACCTCGAAACGTCGTAAGCCGGAACCGTCGTAACCCGGGGACCGCCTGTATATATATTCAAAATAATAAAAGAAAGATCCCAAGTTCACATCTGTTGTTACTGCCTAACCACCTTGTCCAAGAATTTCATGGCTTGTGTTCCAGGTTTGCCATAGAGTAACTCCTAATGTAAAAGACCAAAGGTTTGTATATCGTGCAGGAACAAATAAATGTTTTCAGTAATATTTATGTTATGAGTTTAGTAATAAAAAAAACCCCTAAAGATGTTTCTGGCTGCATATATGAAATTCCTTGTAAAAAGTGTGATAAAATATATTACGAACAAACTGGAAAATCACTTTCACAACGAATCAAACAGCACCAATATTCAGTGAGAACTGAGAACTGGTCAAATATCGAATTCATTATTCGTACATATGAGAGATATAGATCATTCTATTAACTGAAGTCAGGCAAGATCCTTAATGCTGTGTAGCAACTCAGTTAAAAGGAATATCATTGAATCTTGTTTCATCAAATCAAATACATAATGGAAGTGGTCTAAATTCAAGTCTTGGTTTGTTTAAACTCAATGTCTTCATAATTAAAAAAAGTTGTAGATAAATATAAGCAAGAAAATTAATATATTCAATTGTATAAATGTTTTTGGACTTTGTATGGCTAAGCTTCCATTTCTCTTACAGTTTATCTTTTAGTTTGTGACTGTGTGATCTCCAATTATCCTGGATTACCTCTTTGATTTCTACCTTTTTGACTGTCAACCATCTGGTATTCTTGATTTTTATGTTTACCTTGTAACTTTCTTTTCAACTGTATCTCATTTGTGTCTCAACAATGACTCATTAAAGGATGAAAGCGCTCGGCTACGAATTTCCGACTACCATTGTTTTTCCTGTGATATTCATTCATATCATGAAGTCACGTGCATCTACTGTGATTTTTTAAATATCTACTGTGATTTCTTAAATATCATAGTCAACACTTCGATGTGAAGGTTAAAGGATTTATGAGAGCGTGATATTAAGAACGTACATACATTATAAGGGTGAATAGGGTGAAGCTGAGACAGGGAGGCCAGGAAAGTGGGTTGAGGAAAGGATGAGGGGAAAGGAAAGGGAGAGAGGTAGGTAGGGAGGGACGGGATGGGGATAAAGGACATTCAATGTGTAGGTTGGCAATGCCTGGCAACACCATGTAAGTCCAGTGTAAACGCCTTAACACCATTTGGCAATGCACTATAGTATTACAAAAAATTTGCAGGTGTATTATACAGTGTCAAAGTAACATTTCAATTAAATTGTTTGTTTGGAAGATATTTGAGAAAGAGAGAAAAACAATGACTCTCAGTCCTGAAATGGATAGTAGTCTTCTTTCAACTGCTGTATACATATTAGATTCCTAAAAATTATCTTGAAAGTACAACTACTGAAAGTCTTGATCAAAGATATCTTTACTACCCAACCAATTATTGCACAGCTTTGAAATTAACCCCATATGAAAAACATAACAATGTATCAACTCTAGTTTTTAAAGTGGAGATTTGGTCTAAGCACAGTTTTTTCCTATGCAATAAATGAATAATTTTCTCAAATGCAAGAAGTAATTTACTTACCAGAGCTATAAGTTCCCTTAAGTCGTGGAGGTCGTGGAGTGCTACTTATCTTTCCATCAAAGTTGCCTTGTTTTTCATTATCTTCTAAACTTACAAGTCTTCTGTTATGCTGTAAGGAAAAATACTGTTGCTTGATACTTACAAAATAGTTGAGAGCCTCGAATACATATGAGACAGTCTCATATCAATTATTATTATATATGTATAAGGAATAAACTTAGACATTACTATCTTACATAATTATTATAATTGGGAATAAACTTGGACAGTAACAAAGTCTTTACTTTTAGACCGAATACTTCCAGTAACCCTTAGGAGCCAGGATGAAAAATCATTGTGCAGCACCCCAGGCCGGCAAAACTTTGAGGTTGGTCAATTTAAGAAAAAACACATCAATGGAAAGAAGAAGATATACAAATGCACATGGTGTACAGAAAAAATTCCATGAGAAGTTGAACATGACTATTTACAACCCCTTGTGGGGCCTCTTTTACAACACAATCGTAAATTTTACCAAGTTATACATGTTTTTCCTAAAATATTTTATTTGGTAAAATTATAACTAAAGCTCACACAATATAAAAATTTATGTAAATATGAGAACGAAGAAGCAGCAACTTTTTTGGATTACATATACATATCTTTTCTAATATTTCTTTGCACTTTTATTTGCAAAATTATAATTATAATTGACATACTATCATAAAAGATAAGAACTAAAACCAACAGCAACCCCTTGGCACATTTATGAGCAAATTTATAAAAGACATCATGTGAGACAGAGAGGCAATACAGTTTCCCTTGAAGTCAAGATCCCAATTAACTCTCTCATGAGCCACCCAGTTGATTTTAGTCAGTCTAAAATTTGCTGTTAGTGAATTTATGGGCTACAGAAGTAATGGCACCTCTTTCCCGCAAATCGATGGCGAGTAATATTGTTACTCACGAGTGACTCCGTCCACCACCCAAAGCCTGTTATTGCTACTCATATGAGCATGTCTGTCCATTCAAGATTAATCCTAGGCCTTCTACCAAGCTAAAGACTCCGGACATCTCTCCTATTTTGAATTACTCCATTCTTTTCTCTCCATACAAACTCTTTCTATTAATCAACTATACTCTAATAGTTTTCCTTCTCTAAATTTCTTATCTTACTCTTTTATCAATCAAATTTTATACACTATTTCAAAGAAATATGTGATGTACTTAACCTATCCGCTCCACCCATCATTAGACCCATGAGTATATTTAGTGTGGCCAATATGCAATCTAGCTAAAACTATCTCAGACCTTCTATCCATACGGCTATGAGGCCAAGGATGAACAGTAGGCCTAATTGACTTTAAGATTATTATCTAAAGTAGACCAGTGGCAGGCCCACTGGTCTACTTTAGATAATAATCTTAAATTAAAGTCGATTAGGCATACTGTTCATCCTTGGCCTCATAGCCGGATGGATAGAAGGTCTGAGATAGTTTTAGCTAGATTGCGTATTGGCCACACTAAATATACTCACGGGTATCTATCTAATGATGGGTGGAGTGGATAGGCAGGTTCCTTGCTGTTCCACTTGTCATGTGGATTTGACTGTGGTGCATAATTTGGTGGAGTGCCCTCATTTTGAAAACAAACGTAGAGCTTGTTTGCTGGCAAATAAGAATTGCCAATATTTTAGGTGAAGGTGCTCAGGCAGAGCAAATTATGACATTTTTAAAAAAATAGTCTTTTATGAATTGTAATTTTGTTCTCTTAATTGTTTTAGGTTTCTTGTTTGACTTTTATGAATGAATGAATTGTATGTTAGATCGGTTGTGTGCATGTTTGTTTGTGCAATAGTGTCTTTTTTTTTTTTTTAAGATATATATGCGCTGAATGGCCCCTCAGCTCTGGCGCTTGGTTATTTTCCAAAAATTTTATAATCTAATCTAATATAATAAGACCATATGTTTACTAACACATACTATTTTAAACAAAAGCATTCAGTAAAGCACAAAAATATACATTTTGTTTGAATGTTACCATGATCATGATTATTTGACTGCTGATGGCAAAAATTACTCAATAATTTTAACTTTAATACAGAGGTATGAAAAATCCTACACAGTATATCATAGTGATCAAATGTACGACTGCAAACTGATGACAACATATTGGCAACAAAGAACAACTGTCTCCAAGATCGATATAATGAAATGTATTTACTAATTTTAAAATATTAATATTGATCAATACTGTATTAGTAAGTTTAATAAGATTAAATTATATCACATAATATAACAATAATAATTCTCTCGAATAGTACTTTTCAAATCAGAAACAGGGACGCCCATGTTAGAAATGTGCCTAAGTCTAGTTGCAGCCTTAGCGGCAGCGTCAGCTCGCTCATTCCCAATGATTCCAATATGGGACGGAGCCCAACAAAACCTAACAGAAAACCCACTTCTATTAATTAAAAGATAAAACCAATCCTGTACGTACTTCTTGCACTAAAGGGTGCCAAGAGACCAGGCTTCTAAGAGAGGATAAAACACTCAGAGTGTCGGTAAAAATGGTAAAAACCTTGTTAGTACAAGAACTATAAAAAATATATTTAAGAGCAGTCAGAACTGCCAGCAGTTCAGCTGTAAAAACAGAGGAATTAGATGGAAGCTTCTTTTTAATGATATTATCACTTATCACTACAGAGCAACCAACACCAGCAGAACCTTTCGAGCCATCAGTATATATATGATAAGAATCACCATGTTCGGAAGCATGATCCAAGAAACTTTCCCTCAACTGATCACCAGAACTGTTGCTCCTGCTGTCCCTATTTGGGCAGATCTCTAAGCATGGTCTATTCCAAGGAGGAAACTTTGAGGGCGAAATTTCAGTTACTGCTGGAGGTAGCAATCCCACCTTCCTGGCAGAGCTTGCAAGTCGAACTTCAAGCAGCTTTGGCAGTCTAGGTCTATTTGGGGCTCTATCACTTGGTTCTTTAACGTACTTATAGTTGGGGTTCAGCTTTGACGTAAGTACTCTTGATATGCATCTCAAGCCTAATTCCTCCCTACGGATAAATAGTGGGGGAAACCTAACTCAACATATAGGCTTTCTACTGGTGAAGTTCTATAAGCTCCCGTACAAATACGTAAAGCCATATTAGGGACAACATCTAATTTCTGCAGTGTTGTCTTGCACACGCAACCATAAGCTTGACAACTATAATCAATTTTGCTTAGGCATAAAACCTGGTACATCCTCAAAAGGGTGATTTGATTTGCCCCTCAATTAAAATTTGACACAACTTTAAGAATATTAAGATGAAGCTTCACGTTACACACAACATCATTAACATGTTGAGTAAAAGTTAATTTTTTATCAAATGTAACACCTAGATACTTAATGCTATCTTCATTAGGTAAAATGGAACCATTGAAAAACAACGTAGGGATCTCTTCCACTCTTCTTAATCGACAAAATCTTATAGCTTTGGTTTTTTCTGGTGAAAATTTGAACCCCTTAGCACTGGCCCATAACGTTGCAGCATTAATAGCAGTCTGGATCTTTTGACAAGTTTCGACAGCTGTAGACCTACTACAGATTATTGCATAATCATCAGCAAAGGCCAGACCATGCACCCCGACAGGAACTTGTTCTAGTAGACCGTTGACAGCTACATTAAAGTGTGTTGGACCAAGGATGCTTCACTGAGGTAACCCTTCTTCTTGAGGGTAAGCAGAAGAAATGTAAGAGCCCACTCTTACTTTCAGGTAACGTTCTGACAAAAAATCTAAGACAATAGAACAAATTACCCACAATACCCCACTCAACAAGTTGCATAAGGATACCCCCTTGCCAGGTAGTGTCGTAGACTTTTTCTAGGTCAAAGAACACTGCAATAGTCTGGTTTTGCATGGCAAAAGCTGCGCATTCTGTATCTCCCGAGCAAGGAACATCAAAGGGTCAGAAGTAGTTCAATTTTTCCTAAAGCCAAACTGCCGATTAGATAAAAGATTCTTTGAATCCAAATACCACACAAGTCTAGCATTGACCATCCTCTCATACATCTTGCTAAGACAACTAGTTAGAGCAATTGGCCTATAGTTCTTAGGAAGGAAGGAATCTTTAAAAGGTTTTAAAACAGGTACAATAATAGATATCTTCCAAGACTCTGGTGAAGTTCCTGAAAGCCAAAAACTGTTTAAGATGTCTATAAGAAATTGTTTTGTACTTCTAGGCAGATTAAAAATCATTGTGTACTGTATGTCATCTTCCCCAGGAGATGTTGGGGAAAATAACAAGATTGCATGATCTAATTCTTTCACGGTGAAAGGAAGATTATACGACTCTGAATTTAAACTAACAGGAGGAACAACCATGGTACTGTCCCTAATACTCCTGAATGCAGGAAGAGTAATGTAGGGCACTAGATATATTGGAGAAATGCCTACCAAAGGTTATACGACTCTGAATTTAAACTAACAGGAGGAACAACCGTGGTATTGTCCCTAATACTCCTGAAAGCAGGAAGAGTAATGTAGGGCACTAGATATATTGGAGAAATGCCTACCAAAGGTTTCTGCAACTTCTCCAGAATCAATATTGTGTACAGTATATCATCTTCCCCAGATGTTGGGGAAGATAACGAGATTGCATGATCTAATTCTTTTATGGTGAAAGGAAGATTATACGACTCTGAATTTAAACTAACAAGAGGAACAACCGTGGTACTGTCCCTAATATTCCTGAATGCAGGAAGAGTAATGTAGGGCACTAGATATATTGGAGAGATGCCTACCAAAGGTTTCTGCAACTTCTCCAGAATCAGATATGAGGAAGCCATCAATTTTCAATATAGGCAAGGGAGGTGGAGAAAATTTCCCTTGCAGCTTTCGGATTATGTTCCAGACTAATGACATAGGGGAATCATATTTCAATTCACTTATGTATCTAATAAAGGATTCCCTACTTGCTTTCTTAAATGTTTTCTTTGGCTTAGCAAGAGCTCTTTTAAAGATAATTTTATTGACTAAGCAAGGATATCTACGATCTATCTTGTAGCAAGTTCTTGTTATCTTTCGGCTCAAGGCACATGCGTCACTCCACCAAGGTACTAGAGGACGCCGAGGTTTACCAGAAGTTCGAGGAATGGACAGCATGGCGCCACACAGCAATATACTCATTAAATACTCATAAGCAGATGTTGGGCTCTGAAGATCATTTATCTTATGGAGGAGTTATGAAGTTCCAGTTTGAACAAACGTCTGTGTGAGAGAGAGAGAAGAGAGAGCAGAGATAGAGAGAGGAGTAGAGACGAGAGAGAGATACCTTACCTTACAGACCTTACAGTTCGTTTCGGGTTGCCCCATGGTCCCTCAGTGTGAGGCGCCTCTAATGTCTACCAGAGAGTTGCTAGTACATCTTCCGGTATATTTTGCATCTTCCAATCTTGGATGGTCTGGGATGCAGTTTAGATATTTGTCGAGCTTATTCTTAAAACAAACACATCTACGCTCACTCCTGATATATTCCTCAGATGAGCTGGCAACGCATTGAATAGACGCTGCATTATCGATGCTGGTGCGTAGTGGATTAATGTCCTGTGTGCTTTCCTTATTTTTTTCCTGTATAGTTTTGGGCACTATTAATCTACCTCTGCTTGCTCTTTCTGATATTTTTAGTTCCATGATATTTTTCTGTTATTCCTTCTATCTGTTTCCATGCCTGAATCATGTAGCGTTCTCTTCTCCTTTTCTAGACTATATAATTTTAAGGATTGTAGTCTTTCCCAGTAGTCTAGGTCCTTACTTCTTCTATTCTAGCTGTAAACAGTACCTTTGTACACTCTCTTTTATTTGTGCAATATCCTTTTGATAGTGTGGGTACCATATCATATTGCAATATTCAAGTGGACTACGAACATATGTTTTATAAAGCATAATCATGTGTTAGCTTTTCTTGTTTTGAAGTGCCGTAACAACATTCCCATTTTTGCTTTTACATTTTGCCAACAGAATTGCTATTTGATCATTGCATAACATGTTCCTATTCATCATCACACCAAGGTCTTTAACTGCTTCCTTATTTGTGATTGTCTCATTATTAGGTCCCCTATATGCATATAGCTTTCCTTCTCTGTCTCCATAATTTATTGATTCAAATTTATCAGAGTTAAATACCATCCTATTTACCTCTGCCCAATCATATACTTTGTTAAGGTCTCTTTGTAGAGCGTTCCTATCTTCATCACAAGTAATTTCTCTACTTATTCTTGTGTCCATCAGCGAAACTACTCACTACCGAATCCTTAACATTACTGTCTATGTCTTCAATCATAATAACAAACAATATTGCAGCTAGCACCGTACCTTGTGGCACACCGGATATTACCTTGGTTTCATCCGATTTCTCATCGTTTGCAATAACTATCTGTTTTCTGTTGTGTAAAAATTCTTTTAACCATCTTCCTACTTATTCCTAGATATTGTGTTTTCTAATTTTCTTTGCTAATATATTATGGTCTACTTTGTCAAAAGCTTTTGCAAAGTCTAGATATACCACATCTGTTTCATTTCCGCTTTTCATATTTTTGAATATGTTCTCACGGTGGACTAACAGTTGGGTTTGTGTACTTTTCCGGATACGAAACCGTGTTGTCCTATATTAAACAAATTATTTTTTATTAAATGTTTCATAATATTTTTCTTCATTACCCTTTCATACACTTTCATATATGTGATGTTAGACTCACAGGCCTATAATTACTTGCCTCTAGTCTTGATCCACTTTTGAAAGTAGGGGTGATATATGCTAATTTGTGCTCATCATAAATCTTGCCTGTATCTACACTTTGTCTTAATAATATTGCAAGTGGCTTTGCGATAGAATGAACTACTTTCTTTAACAAAATAGCAGGGACTCCATCCGCCCTGCAGCAGCTCCATTTTTAATTTCATTAATTGCCTCACAATATCAGCTTCATCAATTTCTATGTCAGCTAAATATTCACTATTTTTTCTTTTCTTCCCTTACTTCTATATCATTATCTTCATTATCTATTCTAGGGGTGAATTCTCTCTTTATTAGTTCGTTCTCGCCAGTATGTTGCAAATTTTCCTTTTTTTCATTCGTTAATCTCCCTTCAATTCTCAGAGGGCCTATTTCTATTCTTCTTTTGTATTCATCTTCTTCGCATATGAGTATAATAGTTTGGGGTTTGCTTGAGAGAGAGAGAGAGAGAGAGAGAGAGAGAGAGAGAGAGAGAGAGAGAGAGAGAGAGAGTGTGTGTGTAATTGCTGTATGGATGGTTAATGGCTGAATTGGTTGTTGGTAGGTTCTGGGCTGTCTTGCTGGTCCTGTTGATTGTTAGAGTTCTGTGTTTTGAGTGTTTTTGAGTCAGTCTTAAGCGAGTCTTTGGTGAGAGCTGGTGACAGTAGTGTTGACAGCAGTTATTGGACTGATTTAAAGTCGGTTAAGTTTTTGTGTGTTATTGATTTGTTGTTTGCTTGTTGTTGAGTTAAATGTTTTTTTTTGCTTTAGAGTTGTTGTTGCTGGGGGCTGTTGTGATTTCTTGAAATTGTTAGTGGGTGTTTGTGTTGCCTTTTTGTGTTGTTGGTAATTGTTTGTGCATTGGTCTTTTGTTGTGTTGCTGAGTTTTTGTTGTTATGTGTGAGGTTGTGGTTGTGTTCTTTGTTGTTGTTGGTATTGTTGTTGTTGTTGTGTTGTTGTGGTCCTTGGTGGTTGTGTTGTTGTTGGGTTGTAGTCCTTGGTCGTTGTGTTTGTTTTCTGTTATTGTTGTGGTTGATGAATTTTTTGTGTTGTTGTTGGTATCTCTTGTGACCTCGACCAGTGGACAGCACAGGATAGCCCCGGAGTATCTGGAGTGTTGGTAAGTATGTGTGTTTTGTGTTGTTTTTGTTTTGTTTTTGTATAGGTGTAGGTCAATTGTCCTGCGTGTATTTGTTGTATAAAGAAGAAAGTGTGAATGAGGGTGGATTTTGGCAGGTGGATCGTTTAGGTTAATGTGGGGGGGATTTTGCACTTGTTTTTTTCTAGCTTGTGATCCCGCCACAATCTCTTGATCAACTTCAGTAGATTTTTTTAATAATCCCCAGTCAGCCTCCCCTACCTTCTATTTTGGTAAACATGGAGATGGAATATTTTTCATATATGTACTTTAAGTGAATGGGCCAATGATCACTGCCATGATCATTCTGGTCTACTACCCACTGGTAATCTAACCTCAAAGACGAAGAGCAGATAGTGAGGTCAATGGCCGAATCAGTATTATGAAAAACATCATGTCTTGTAGGGGAATCATCATTCATTAAATTGATGTCATTTAAGTCAAGCAGCTGTTCTGTTATTAAACCCCACCAGTCATAGTTTGGCTCTGCCCAGAGGGTGTGCTTGGCATTAAAATTCCCCATCAGAATGAAGGGTTTAGGAAGCTGGTCTATCAATGTCTGTAGATCGTTTAATTCTAGCTGACGGGGATTACCCTGCACATCCTGCAATCTATTTTCTAATGATGGCTCAAGGTATAGAGAACAAATAGTGATCCATTTACAATTGAAAATTTGAACTGCACAAGCCTGCAACACAGTGTTCAATTGAACAACCCTGTGATTAACCGACTTGCGGACTATGATGCCTGTGCCTCCTTGAGCATGTACACCTATCAGGGGTGGAGACCTATGAAATGAATAATTAAAACCCAAGTTGGGAGTGTGCTCTCCCAACTTTGTCTCCCGTAGACACATCGCAGATAGATCATGCTCCTTAAACAGAACCCGATGCTCTCAATTTGGTATAAAGCCACGGATGTTCCACTGTATAAGAGCCGTTATTTAGAGGATGAAGGGATCTTAAAATTCTTTACTAATTTTGGAATTTGTGTCCTGGTGAGAGAGATCTTATCAGTTTTACCAGTACTTCTTGATCTAAATTAGATCTAGGTGTTACAGATCTTTTAGAGGATGGGCCTTCACTTGCCTTTTCCGTTTTGCTTTTGTTTTTCCTATGATGGCTGAGTGACTGAATGAGGTGAAGATGGAGAAAGGGCCCTCTTCTAACAAATAAAGAGGGCCTCCATCTCCTCACCGTCATCTCCGCAGTGCACTGTAATGTCAGGATCAGGTGAGGGCTCAATGTCAGGCAATGTCCCTGACAGAGAGAAGTCGTCAACATATTGAGATCCGGCTTGAACCCTTGAACCAACAAGGTCCCCTGGCTTGACCAGAGTCTCTGCAACATGAGGAGCCCCACCAGAGGGGGCATGGGAAGCCCCACCAGGAGTGGTGCGGGGTGCCCCCCTAGAGGGGGCGTGGGAAACCCCACTAAAGGGGCCCCAGGGAGCCCAACCAGAAGGGGGCCCCAGAAGTAGCAGTATTCAATTGTTGTGCCTTCAAGGCATCTGAATAAGATTTCCTTGCCAACAGCTTCTTGGCCTGTCCCGCACTGATATGTTCGGCAATAGATTTTAGTAATGCCTCTTGTTCTTTCTTGAATGCACTACATTTCTTATCACGGGCTCGATGTTCACCCCTAAAGTTCACACAAATTACCAGTCCAGAACATTCCTCGTGCTCAGGCTGGCCACACAATTCACAAAATTTATTCCTGGTACAAACCTTAGAGGAGTGTCCAAACCCACAACATTTAAAGCACTGGAGCACTTTCGGTCTATAAGGATGAACTTTCATTATTTCACTGTCAAGAACAATGTCTGATGGCAAAAAAGAACTTACAAATGTTAAAATAAGCATCGACGAGCGGGGCACTTTGAAAACCTTCCAAACCACATCTGGACACATTTCCAAAATTTTCTCCTCGTCCATTTCATGTAAATCTTCATTAAAGATACTAAAATTATAGTGAGGTTTTATCTCTTTTATCATACCCTCGGGATCAAGCTTCAAATTTAGGAGCATTACCGATTGAACATCTGTCTTGGTATGAACTAAAAAACTATTACGCCCAAAGCCAGTTACTTCTGAACTCCCAACATTTCCGATCTTCTAGCTTACCAACCTCTTCACCTTGAAGAGGTTGCCTCTCTAACCATGTGTTGTAATAATTAACCACTTACCTGGGTCTGGTGATTTTACTTATTCTACTAGGATCTTCAGTTTCATTTGGTGGTCAATAAATGTCAAGATACCTAGGGATCTCTCCTGCCTCTACACGTCCAACACTCATAGAATCTGACCTAAATTCTCTGTAAGCTCTGCGAGCTTCTGATTCGTTGTTGAAAAATATGCTATTGTCATGATACAATAAAGTTTGTTCATACTTACCTGGCAGATATATATATACCGTATATTTCGGCGTATAAGTCGAACGGAAGATAAGTCGACCCCCCAATTCTGGGTAAATTTTTATGATTTTAACTAATATCGGGTATATTAGTCGACCTATAAAATGTGAGGCCAACCGTACGCTCAAAATACGCAGCAGTGTAAAACGTATCATATAAAATAACCTGAATGTTATTATGGTACATATGTTGCTCTACTTACCATAAGAAATACAGGTAATATACTCGGTATACGTATTAACAAATCTGTGTAATATACAAAAGATGAATACCGGCAAACATGATTAGAAATGCCGAAACGAAAGATACGTTACTCGAGTGTAATGTAAACAAACAAAGCGCTAACTAACGCTGCATAACAGCCTACGTATATATGTATGTACAAACTGCCACTCAAGTTAATGTTTTGATTGGGTTGTTAAAACGACGTTCCGGTATCTTATTATTATGTTGGAATATTCCTTGACCATTGGTTCTTCTATGGCATAAACAGGCTCATTTGAGGGAAAACGAACTTGCAGTTGATTCACCAGATTCAAACTGGGTTCCTTATGATGAAACCGTGAATGATAATTTGTCTGATGAATTGTTTAATTCAAGTGACGATGACTCAAGTAATTTTGAAGGATTTTAAATACATATTTACTATTAAATACAATTTTTTTTTTATTTAGTGATAAATAAAGATTTCATACCATAAATGTTTTTGAACAATACCCTGGTAAATACAAAACTGTCAGAGTGAACGCATCCTTCTCATTTACTATACTACAAATAGCTACGCAATGTTTACACTTGCTGTGCGATTGGGGTTTCTTCAAGTTACTTTGATTTGTTTCATTTTATTTAAGGTAATGAATGTTCTAATGTATTATTATTGTCGTATTACAGTGTGAAATGTTTTTAATACTGGTATTTACATACATAGTTACCTCAACAAGGCTGTCATTGTTATTAGCCAACTGTAAAGCCTGGATTCCTGTACCGATATGCCAAAATAATAAAGATTCACTTTTTGTTACCGTCAGATAAGTCGACCCCCTAATTTTGGAATGATATTTTGGGGCTAAAGGGTCGACTTATACGCCGAAATATACGGTAGCTGTATTCTCCGACGTCCGACAGAATTTCAAAACTCCCGGCACACGCAGTGGGCGGCCAGGTGGTTAGTACCCATTCCCGCCGCTGGGAGGCAGATATCAGGAACCATTCCCATTTTCTATTCAGATTTTTCATACCACTGTCCCCTGAGGGGAGGTGGGTGGGTACTTAATTATATATATCTGCCAGGTAAGTATGAACAAACTATTGTATCATGACAATAACATTTTGTTCATGAAACTTACCTGTCAGATATATATATAGCTGAATCCCACCATTGGAGGTGGGAAGGGACAGAATAGAAGGATTTTAGGAAACAAATTACATGCAGATGATTGACATCTTGGTTCCTTACCTGTTAGCATAGCTGACTTCGTGATTACTGTCACTCAAGTCTGCTTCTGCTTTAACTAGAGTTCTCCAGCAAGGTGGTGACCTATATAGCTGGTGAGTTTCTAGATGATCTGTCAACGGGAGCGTGACCACAATGTGACTAAACCATATTGACCATACTGTGAGGGCAACGAAGCTAAAAACCACCACCTGACCTAACCTATCGAAGTTAGTCCCATAACTTCTAGGCTAAAGAAAGGGAAAGCGCCTCAAGCGACCAACCCTTCAACCATAAACCAACACCATAAAATTAAAAGCACACCTATCCCTTTTCTATAGGATAGGATTCGTGCTGCTTCCTGCCCCCAATAACATTTCTGCGGATATGTATGGTCCTAGCGACTCGCAGTTCTCATATGCCGTCTTCACATCCCGCAGGTAATGTGAAGCGAACACAGAGTTGCTTCGCCAAAAAGTAGCACTAATGATATCGCTGAGTGCCATATTCTTTTGAATGCCATTGAGGTTGCGACAGCTCTTACCTCATGGGCTTTTATTTTCAAAACAAGTTTCAGATCACACCATCCGGGCAGGACGCATGGGCCTCCCTCATGGTGCTTCGTTAAAAAGAATGCCAGTGCATTCTTCGACATAGGAAAGTCGGGTCTCTTAACAGAGACCATAGATTTTCAGAAGGACCCCGACAGTCTTTAGTCTTTTGCAAATAAAATTTGAGAGCCCTGACAGGGCACAGGACTCTCTGGCTCTTGACCGATGAACTCTGCTAACCCTGATTTCAAAGGTTTTCGGCAGTGGTTAGATGGGTTTTCATTCTTAGCTAAGAAATTAGGATTCAGGGAGCACACTGCACTGTGTCCTCTGAAACCCACATCTTTACTCATTGCTTGAATTTCACTAACCCTTTTTGCCGTGGCAAGAGCAGTTAGGAAAATAGCCTTCCTTGTAGTGTCTTTCAACGAGGCAGCATGTAGAGGTTCAAACGGAGCCCACATCAAGAACCTTAGAACTACGTCAAGGTTCCATGATGGGACCTTCGGTTGCGGTACTTTAGATGTTTCAAACGATCTCAAAAGATCGTGAAGGTCTTTATCATTTGTCAGGTCTAACCCTCTGTGACGGAAGACAGCTGACAATATACTTTTATATCCTTTTATTGTCGGCACTGCAAGTCTGTCCACATTTCTCAAATGCAGGGAGAAACTCAGCGATTTGGTTCACAGAGGTCGTGGAGGAGGAAATACCTTTCTTCCTACAGATTAGATTAGATTATAACATTTTTGGCACATAGCCAAGCGCGGAGCCGAGGGGGCCATTCAGCGCATATATATCTTAAGAATAAAAAAAGTCACTGTCACACAAACAAACATACACACAACCGCTCTAACATACAAATCATTCATTCATAAAAACCAAACAAGAAACCTAAAACAATTAAAAGAAAACTACAATTCGTAAAAAAGACCAATATTTTTTAAAAATGTCATAATTTGCTCTGCCCGAGCACCTTCACCTAAAATATCTGCAAGAGACTTATTTGCCAGCAAACAAGCTCTACGTTTGGTTTTTCAAAATGTGGGCACTCCACCAAAATATGCACCACAGTCAAATCCACATGACAGGTGGAACAGCGAGGAACCTGCCTATCCGCTCCACTCATCATTAGATACCCGTGAGTATATTTAGTGTGGCCAATACGCAATCTAGCTAAAAACTATCTCAGACCTTCTATCCATCCGGCTATGAGCCAAGGATGAACAGAAGGCCTAATCGATTTCAATTTAAGATTATTATCTAAAGTAGACCAGTGGGCCTGCCACTGGTCTCTACAATAAAATCGAATGGTACTTTTAAAATCAGATACAGGACGCCCATGGTTGGAAATGTGCCTAAGCCTAGTTGCAGCCTTAGCAGCAGCGTCGGCTCGCTCATTCTCAACAATTCCAACATGGGACGGAGCCCAACAAAATCCAACAGAAAATCCTCTTCTATTAATTAAAAAAAGATAAAAACCAATCTAGTACTTCTTGCACTAAAGGATGGCAAGAGAACTAGGCTTTTTAGAGAAGATAAAACACTCAAAGAGTCGGTAAAAATGGTACCTTGTTGGTACAAGAACTATAAAAGATATATTTAAGAGCAGTCAAAACTGCCAGCAGTTCAGCTGTAAAAACAGAAGAATTAGAAGGAAGTTTCTTTTTAATGATCATTACCACCGTCACTACAGAGCAACCAACACCATCAGAACCCTTCGAGCCATCAGTATATATATGATGAGAATCACCATGTTCGGAAGCATGGTCCAAGAAACTTGCCCTCAACTGTTCACGCAAACTGTTGCTCCTGCTGTCCCTAATTGGGCAGATTTCTAGGCATGGTCTATTCCAAAGGAGGAAACTTTGAAGGCGAAATTCGACTACTGCGAGGGGGAAGTAATCCCACCTCCCTGGCAGAGCTTGCTAGTCGGACCATCAAGCGGCTTTGGAAGTCTCGGTCTATTTGGGGCTCTGTCAGTTGGTTCTCTAACGTACTTATAGTTAGGGTTTAGCTTTGACGTAAGTATTCTTGATATGGCTCTCAAGCCTAATTCCTCCCTACGGATAAATAGTGGGGGGAAAACCGGACTCAACATATAGGCTTTCTACTGGTGAAGTTCTATAGGCTCCCGTACAAATACGTAAAGCCATATTATGGACATCTAATTTCTGCAGTGTTGTCTTGCACGCACAACCATAAACTTGGCAACCATAATCAATTTTGCTTGGCATAACACCTGGTACATCCTCAAAAGGGTAATTCGATCTGCCCCCCAGTTAAAATTAGATACAACTTTAAGAATATTAAGTCGAAGTTTCACGTTACATACAACTTCATTAACATGTTGAGTAAAAGTTAATTTCTTATCAAATGTAACACGCCTAGATACTTAATGCTATCTTCATAAGGTAAAATCGAATCGTTTAAAAAACAACGTAGGGATCTCTTCCACTCTTCGTAATCGACAAAATCGTATAGCTTTGGTTTTTTTCTGGTGAAAATTTGAACCCTTTAGCACTGGCCCATGATGTTTTGAAGCATTAATAGCAGTCTGGATCATTTGACAAGCTTCAAACAGCTGTGGACTTACTACAGATTATTGCATAATCATCAGCAAAGGCCAGACCATGCACCCCGACAGGAACTTGTTCTAGTAGACCGTTGACAGCAACATTAAAAGAGTGTTGGACTAAGAACGTTCCCTGAGGTAACCCTTCTTCTTGAGGGTAAGCAGAAGAAATGTAAGAGCCCACTCTTACTTTCAGGTAACGTTCTGACAAAAAATCTTTCAGACAATAAAATAAATTACCCACAACACCCCACTCTACAAGTTGCAAAAGGATACCCCCTCGCCAGGTCGTGTCGTAGGCTTTTTCTAGGTCAAAGAAACACTGCAACGAGTCTGGTTTTGCACAGCAAAAGCATTCTGTATCTCCCGAGTAAGGAACATCAAAGGGTCAGAAGTACTTCTATTTTTCCTAAAGCCAAACTGCCGATTAGATAAAAGATTCTTTGAATCCAAATACCACACAAGTCGAGCATTTGACCATCCCTCTCATAAATCTTGCTAACACAACTGGTTAGAGCAATTGGCCTATAGTTCTTAGGAAGGAAGGAATCTTTAAAAGGTTTTAAAACAGGTACAATAATCGATATCTTCCAAGACTCTGGTGAAGTTCCTGAAAGCCAAAAACTGTTTAAAATGTCTAAAAGAAATTGTTTTGTACTTCTAGGCAAATTAAAAATCATTGAGTACAGTATATCATCTTCACCAGGAGATGTTGGGGAAGATAACGAGATTGCATGATCTAATTCTTTCATGGTGAAAGGGAGATTATACGACTCTGAATTTAAACTTACAGCAGGAACACCGTGGTACCATCCCTAATATTCCTGAAAGCAGAGAGTAATGTAGGGCACTAGATATATTGGAGAAATGCCTACCAAAGGTTTCTGCAACTTCTCCAGAATCAGATATGAAGAAGCCATCAATTTTCAAAATAGGCAAGGGAGATGGAGAAAATTTCCCTTGCAGCTTTCGGATTCTGTTCCAGACAAACGACATAGGGGAATCATATTTTTATTTCACTTATATATCTGATAAACGATTCCCTCTTTGCCTGCTTAAATATTTTCTTTTGCTTAGCAAGAGCTCTTTTATAGATAATTTGATTTACCGGCAGCAAGGATATCTACGATATCTCTTGTAGCAAGTTCTTGTTATCTTTCGGCTCAAGGCGCATGCATCACACCACCAAGGTACTAGAGGACGACGAGGCTTACCAGAAGTTCGAGGAATAGACAGCATGGCACCGCACAGCAATATACTGATTAAATACTCATAAGCGGATGTTGGGCTCTGAAAATCTTTTATATCTTGATCAACTTCAGTAGATTTTTTTGAATAATCCCCAGTCAGCCTCCCCTACCTTCCATTTTGGTAAACATGGAGATGGAATATTTTTCATAAACTTTAATGAATGGGCCAATGATCACTGCCATGATCATTCTGGTCTACTACCCATGGTAATCTAACCTCAAGGACGAAGAGCAGATAGTGAGGTCAATGGCCGAGTCAGTATTATGAAAAAACATCATGTCTTGTAGGGGAACCATCATTCATCAAAGTGATGTCATTTAAGTCGAGCAGCTGTTCTATTATTAAACCCCACCGGTCGCAGTTTGGCTCTCCCCAAGAGGGTTGTTGCTTGGCATTAAAATCCCCCATCAAAATGAAGGGTTTAGGAAGCTGGTCTATCAATGTCTGAAGATCATTTAATTCTAGCTGACGAGGATTACCCTGTGCATCCTGTAATCTACTTTCTAATGATGGATCTAGGTATAAAAGAACAAATGGTGATCCATTTATGATTGAAAACTTGAACTGCACAAGCCTGCAACACAGTGTTCAATTGAACAACCCTATGATTAACAGACTTGCGGACTATGATGCCTGTGCCTCCCTGAGCACGTACACCTATCAGGGGTGGAGACCTATGGAATGAATAATTAAAAACCCAAGTTGGGAGTGTGCTCTCCCAACTTTGTCTCCTGAAGACACATTGCAGATAGATCATGATCCCTAAACAGAACCCGAACTTGCTCTCCATTGGTATAAAGCCACGGAGTTCCACTGCATGAGAGCCATTATTTAGAGGAAGGCATCTTAAAATTCCCTACTAATTTAGGAATCTGTGTCCTGGTGAGGGAGATCTTATCAGTTTTACCAGTACTATTTGACCTAGATCTAGGTGTTACAGATCTTTTAGAAGATGGGCTTTCACTTGCCCTTCAGTTTTACTTTTGTTTTTCCTACGATTGCTGAGTGACCGTGATGAGGCGAAGAGAAGTGGGCCCTCTTCTGACGAATAAAGAGGGCCTCTATCTCCTCACCTGTCATCTCCACGGTGCACTGTAATGACAGGATCAGGTGAGGGCTCAATGTCAGGCAATGTCCCTGACAGAGAGAAAGTCGTCAACAAATTGAGACCTGGCTTGAACCTTGAAACAACGGTCCCCTGGCTTGACCAGTGTCTCTGCAACATGGGATACCCCACCAGGGGGGGCATGGGAAGCCCCACCAGGGGGGGCCACAGGCACGGGAGGCCCCACCAGGGGAGGCACATGGGAGGTCCCACCAGGGGGGGACATGGGGTACCCCTCTAGAGAGGCTGTGGAAAACCCCACCAGCGGGGCACCGGGGAGCCCCACCAGTCGGGGCACCAGAAGAGGCAGTATTTAATTGTTGAGCTTTCAGGGCATCCGAATAAGTTTTCCTGCCCAACAGCTTCTTGGCCTGTCCCACACTGATGTGTTCGTCAAGAGATTTTATTAATGCATCTTGTTCTTTCTTGAATGCACTACATTTCTTATCACGGCTCGATGTTCACCCTTACAGTTTACACAAATTACTGGTCCAGAACATTCCTCGTGCTCAGGCTGGCCACACGATTCACAGAGTTTGATTCTGGTGCAAAAAACATTGAGGAGTGTCCAAAGCCAAACATTTAAAGCACTGGAGCACTCTCGGTCTATAAGGACGAACTTTCATGATTTCACTATCAAGAATAACTTCAGATGGCAGAGAAGAACTTTTAAATGTTAAAATAAGCATCGATGAGCGGGGCATCTTTTTATTTAAAAACCTTCCAAACCACATCTGGACACATTTCCAAAATTTCCTCCTCATCCATTTCATGTAGATCTTCATTAAATATAACACCCTTCGCATAACTAAAATTAAAGTGGAGGTTTTACCTCTTTTATCACACCCTCAGGATCAAGCTTCAAATTTAGGAGCATTACTGAACTGAACATTGGTCTTGGTATGAAACTAAAAAACTATTACGCCCAAAGCGAGTTACCTTCTGGGCTCCCAACATTGCCGAATCTTCTGGCTTACCAACCTTTTCACCTTGAAGAGGTTGCCTCTCTCACCATGCGTTGAGATAATTAACCACTTAGCTGGGTCTGGAGATCTGGAGATTATACTTATTCTATTAGGATCTTTTTATTTCATTTGGTGGTTTATAAATGTCTAGATATCTAGGGACCTCTTCTGCCTCTAACAAGTCCAACACTCATAGAATCTGACTTAAATTCTCTAAAGGCTCTGTGAGCTTCCAATGCATTGTTGAAAATTATCCAAAATTCAAAAAAACATAATTATTGCAAGTTTATTTCTTAATTCTTTGATTTGTTCCCAAATTTACAAAATTCATTATATATCATGTCATAATTCCAGTCTAAGGGGACTGGTTTCACATGCGAATGTTTGTAACAAGGAGCTCATTTGAAAAAAGGCTCAAAAGTTACAATGGAGGAATTACCAGGTTTTTCCTTGTCCTTATCCTTGCCTAAGGTCGTCAACCGGAAGATCTAATTAATGTCGCCATAAGACGAAGGATTTATGATTCGTCCAGGTAGCCCCCCACCCACCATGGAGCCACATTTAGAGGACAGTGTTATCCCATACAGGGCTGCCCTAGGGGTACCACCCAGATATACACCCCACCATCAGTGCTTAAGGCGTCATGATGTCCGTCGAGATCAGACCCAGCACTAAGAGCAGGGTTTGACATATAAACTTTCCCCTCGCTCGACCACGTTAGGTACTCAGTTATACGGGTGAGGTGGCATGCCAACCATCCTCACCCTCCACCAAATCCAATGAGTAAGTCCAAATCATGTCCAAAACCAATCCAAAAGTCATCAACATAAAATCCTGTATCTTATAGGGGGAGAAAGCAGAAGGATGAAAAGTTTTAGTAAAAGGAAAAGAGCTGACTTATTTAGTTTGGATCAACAGCTGGGCACCAAGGTCCAGTGAGAAAGCAGTTCCCACCAGGCATCAGGGCCCAGCTGCTGAAACCCTAAGCCCCCCATCCTCGGCAAGGCTTCAGCATCTGGGGGGCCTTTCTTCCTACACCACCTCCTGAAGACAGCCCACTTCGATTGATAAACCGCTCAAGAGGAAGCTCTCCTCGCATTGGCAATAGCCTCTGCCACTGGTCTTGAAAAACCACTCTCGCTCTGGCCAACTTCTTGATAGTCTGAACGCAGTCAGACTCAGAGCGGAGAGGTTTTCCGTGGTACCTCCCTCGAAGTGGGGCTGTTTGAGAAGATCTACTCTCTCTGGCAGGGTTCTTGGGAAGTCTACCAGAAGAGACATGACCTCCGTGAACCAATCGCTTGAGGGCCAAAAGGGGGTGATCAGAGTCATTCTCGCTCCTGGCGACGCCGCAAACTTCCTTATTACCTCTCCTAAAGAGTTTTGAACGGGGGAAAAGGCGTAAACGTCCATCCCCGTCCAGTCCCATAGGATTGGCATCTATCGCTATTGCTTCCGGGTCGAGAACTGAGAGCAATAAATCGGAAGCCTCTTCGTTTTCGAGGTTGCGAAGAGGTCGACTAGCGGTCGTCCCCACAACTTCCATAGTTCTTGGCAAACCTCTAGATGTAGGGTCCATTCTGTGGGAAGCATCTGATGTTGACGGCTTAAAAGATCCGCTCGAACATTTTGTATTCCTGAAATGAACCTTGTTAGGATCACTATGCTTCGAATTGAATTTATAAATTTTGTGGCCATTTGCCACGCGCCGGAGCCAAAGGCCATTCAGCGCATATATATCAACAAGATATATTTACTAAAAAAGGTATACATAATTAATCCAAATTATTAAAATAAACTTCATATTAAAATACTCAATTAAATATCATAAAACAAATGGATTTCCTTAAGAAATTTAAAAATCTCTTCTACGGGAGCACCCTCTCCTAAAATATCTGACAAGGTTTGTTGGTGAAACCAAACCGACGTCTATGATTAAAATAAAGAGGACAGTCAACAAATATATGCCTCACTGTAATGCCAACATTACAATTGGAGCATTGAGGAACCTGCCTCTCTGCTCCACTAGTTAAAAGATACCGGTGAGTTAAAAAAGTATGCCCCTATACGCAGGCGTGTTAAAACTATACTAGATCTTCTATCCATCCCAACAGAAAGGGACCAGGGATGAGGGGACCAGGGATGAACAGAAGGTCTGATCGATTTCAGCTTTAAATTACTATTCAAGTTGGACCAGTGATTCTGCCACTTAGTCCTACAAAATGATTTAATAAAAAGTTTAAAATCTTCACAGGGAACCCTCACAGAGTGGGAAGCCCGGGAGGAAGCTGCCTGCTTAGCGGCTGTATCAGCCAGCTCATTACCACGAATTCCCACATGCGAGGGAACCCAACAAAACTTCACACCGATGCGTTTTCGAGAATGCAGGAGGACCAGCCAATCCTGCACCTCTTGGACGAGTTTGATTAGATGGCGTCAACTTCTGGAGTGCAGCTAGGGAACTCTGGAATCACAATAAATAATATAAAAAAAAAGAGTCCCCAGTGCTACCTGTACTCAAAAATAAATTTCAAAACGCTAAAAATAGCAAAAATCTCTGCATAAAAAATTGAGAATTTAATAGGGAGGCTTTTTTGTAAATTGTTCTGTCACCGACGATGACAGAACATCCAACTCCATTTGCTGATTTTGATCCATCTGTATATACAGCAATCGAGTTACATGGCTCAGAAACATGGGCCAAGAAGCTACTTTTAAGCTGAACACTTGAGCTGATCTTTTTGTTGTCTCTAACTTGGCAAATATCTAAAGGAGGCCTACACCAAGGAGGGAATTTAGAAAATGTAGTTTCCATAACCAGTGGAGGAATAAGGCCTACCTCTCTCGCACTTATGTTTAATCTAACTTCAAGGGGCTTAGGCAATGTAGGTTTAGTTGGTGCTCTGTCAACAGGATGTTTTATATACTTAAAATTTGGATTAGATTGAGAGGTTTAGTGCTCTTGACAAATATCGGAGACCTTGTTCCTCCCTCCGAATGAAAAGAGGAAGAAAAACCAGTCTACATAAAGGCTCTCAACAGGAGACGTTTTAAAAGCACCTGTACAAATACGCAATGCCATATTGTGTACTACATCCAGCTTACCTAACAAGGTCTTACATGCAGAGCCATAAACCTGAGATCCATAATCAATCTTACTCAAGCATAGTGCCTGATAAATTCTTAATAAAGTAGTACGGTCTGCTCCAAAATTCAGGTTACTAACAACTTTAAGAATATTGCACCGCTGTTTAACATTTACTACAGTCTCATTATATGTTCAGCAAAAGTCAATTTTTTGTCAAAAATAATTCCTAAATATTTGACTATCTTCATAAAGCAAGATAGAACCTTCTAAAAATAAGGTTGGAATCTCTTCCCTTCTTCGTGTTCTGCAAAAACGTATAGCTTTAGTTTTTTCTGCAGAAAAATTTGAAAACCTTTAATATTAGCCCAGGAAGTAGCAGCATTAATTGCAAACTGAATTTTAGTACAAGCTTCAACTGCAGCAGCTCTACTACAGACGATAACAATATCATCCGCGAATGCTTGACCAGTTACTCCAACAGGGAGATGTTCAAGTAAACCATTAATGGCAATATTAAAAAAGGTTGGAATAATAAGCACACTCCCTTGTGGAATGCCTTCTTCCTGAAGATACTCTGATGAGAAGGTAGAGCCAATTCTAACTTTAAGGTACCTGTCAGACAGGAAGTCTTTGGCAAAATTAAACATATTGCCACCAATACGCCATTCAACCAGCTGCATTAAAATACCAACCCTCCAAGTAGTATCAAATGCTTTTTCCAGATCAAAGAACACGGCAATTGTTTGATTTTGGACTGCAAAAGCATTCTGAATCTCACGTGTGAGACATAATAAGGGATCCAATGTACTTCTATTCTTGCGAAAGCCAAATTGCCTCTTCGACAACAGGTTCTTTGTTTCCTAATAACCATATCAGACGAAATTCACCATTCGTTCATAAATCTTGAAGACACAGCTGGTAAGAGCAATAGGCCTATAACTTTTGGGATGACTAGGGTCTTTCCGGGTTTTAAAAAAGGAACTATGACAGAGTTTTTCCACAACTTGTATGAAGTCCCTGAGCACCAGAATTCATTTAAAACATCGACAAAGAATTTTTTTGACTCCAGAGGTAAATGAGAAATCATGGCATAAATAATATCATCTTCTCCAGGTGATGTTGGAGAGGACAAAGATAAGGCATATTCGAATTCGACAATACTAAATGGAAGGTTATATGCCTCAGAGTTAGAACAAACAGGCGGATTAACTATAGTCATGTTTCTATTGCGAAATTCAGGGGAGTAGTGACTGGGGCTTGAAATGCTGGAAAAGTGCCGAGCAAAAGCCTCTTGCCACCTCTCTTGCATCCGATATAACTACCAAGTTGATTTTCAAAATCGGTAAAGGAGAAGGGGAAAATTTCCCTAGTAATTTACGGATTCTATCCCAAACCAGAGAAAGTGGCGAGTTATACTTTAATTCTGATATGTACTTAATGAAGGATTCCCTCCTTGCTTCTTTAAAGACACGCTTGTTTTTTGGGCGAGGTATTTTCTTGTATATTATTCTATTAACTAAGACAGGACGCCTTCGATATCGCTTGTAACTAGCTCTTGCAATTTTCCTACTCAAGGCACATTTACTATTCCACCAAGGTACCAGTGGACGACGGGGTTTCCCTGATGTTTTAGGAATTGACATCATTGCCCCTCCAATCATTATACTAGCGAGATATTCGTAGGCAGCTGAGGGGCAAGGAAATTCATTGGCCTTACGATTGACTTGAGTAGATTTTTCATACAGCTGCCAATCTGCCTCCTTTATCTTCCACTTGGGTAAAGATGGGGAGGGTATATTTTGTACATACTTAAGATGGATGGGATAGTGGTCGCTTCCATAGAGATTATCATCCACTGACCACTTATAGTCTAATCGTAATGACGACGAACATATTGTAAGATCAATTGCTGAACTAGTTATGGGCTACATCAAACCTTGTAGGAGAACCGTTGTTCATTAAAACTACATCATTGCAATCTATTAATCTTTCAATTATAAGACCACGGTGATCACACCTACCTTCCCCCCACAAAGTATGTTTTGCATTAAAATCCCCATCAGAATGAAAGGCTGAGGTAGTTGGTCTAAAAGTGATTGCAAATCTCAACCTCTAATTGTCTTGGATTGCCAGCTCTGTCCACAATCGAGTTCTAGGCCAGGTTCTAGATAAAGAGAGCACAGAGTGACCCATTTATTGATGAAAATCTGTGTTGCACAAGCTTGCAGTATGGTGTCTAATTTGATAACTTTTTGTGGTAATGACTTGGCCGCAATAATACATGTACCACCATGAGAACGTTCACCTACAGGTGGTGGAGATCTGTGAAAAATAGTTCTGTCCACAGTTAGGAGAAACATTACCAAGTTTAGTCTCTTGCAAACAAAGGGCAGCTAAATTATGCTCCTTGAAAAGGACCTGGACCTGTTCTCTGTTTGAATGAAAACCTCGTATGTTCCACTGACATAGAGCCATTATTTACTATTAATTTTTTTTTTTTTTACTTTTTGGACTTGGATTGGGCTGGTCTGGAAAGACTTGGTCTTGGTCTTTGTTTCATAGAAGAACTTGGCAGATCCTCAAGAGACCTGCTATTTCCTCTCTTGGGAACCCTACTATGTGTGGGGATATAGGTGGAGATGATGAAGGAGTGCGGGGTCTCTTATTTCTAAGAGGCACCGTCTCTGCAGCGTGCACCTGAGCCTTATGAGGTTCACTGATCAAGGTGTCATTCTGGACATACCCAGTCAGGCAGTGAAGCTGCCTGTGAGGCTTCTACATCAGAAGCCCGAGAGACCTCCCAGAAGCCCAGAGGAGGCCCATCGGGAGGGGACAAAGGGGCCTTCTTGGATGAAGGCGGAGATGCTGAACGTACTTCGAGCTCAGAAGGGATAGCTGAAGCTTTGGCTTTGAGTTGGCATCCTAGTTTGATCATTTTTATTCGATTTTCCAATTTTCACTACATCACTATATTGAGGTCTTGGGAACAAAAGTCTTTTTGCCAGGCCAATACTTAGATGTTCAGCATGAGCTTTCTCTATGGCTGCCACTTCTTTTTTAAATGACTCACATTCCTTATGCCTTGCATTATGATTTCCCTTACAATTTATACATAATATTGGATTAGAACATTCGCCTTCATGCTTTTGTAAAGAGCACGCAGCACATAACTGGTTTCGAGTACACACCTTTGATGAGTGGCCATATCCAAAACATATGAAGCATTGGAGTGGTCTATGCTTAAAAGGTCTAACATGAAATCTCTCCTTGTCAACATATACATAATCAGGAACTTCTTCATTAGTGAAAGTGAAAATAATCATTCTTGACCTTGGAACCTTGAAAATCTTCCACACTTTATCATCACACATTTCCAGCAATTCCTCGTCAGACAGTTCGTATAGGTCTTGACTAAAAACCACTCCCTTAGCATAACTAAAACTATAGCGTGGTTTGACCTCTTTTATCATATTAGTATTTTTCAGTTTAGAGATCATGTGGCCTTGTCTATACGACTTTGCATGGACCAAAAAGCTGTTCTTTCCAAATCTAGTAATATCTGAGTTGGTCATTGTTCCTACCAATGTTCTTAAATGTTTCCTGAAGTGGAAAAGATTACAAAAGTCTGATTTTGTTGAAACAATCAGCCACCTGGCAGGTAGAGGTTGTCCTCACCTTACGTTTCCCATCTGAAGTTTCCTGACTGACTCTAGCTGGATAAAAGGAATCTACTTCAATATTCTGGGGCATTTTATGTATTAATACACACTTTAATTTTTCCTTATGTGAACACTTGAAAGCATTCATGGCATTCTTATGAGTAGTAAACTCAATCCAAACCCTCCAATATGCAAAATCTTCAGTTTCACAATACTTAATAACTTTAATTTCACCATATCTTCCAAACATTTCCATAAATGCAACACAATTTAAATCTGAGGAGAGAGAATCAACATAAAGGATTCTCTCACCACTACTAGAACTTTCCATAGCCAACATCCAAGGTCTTGCCATGGGTCGTCTTCTGTACAATTGAATTTTCTATAGGATTGTCCTTGTCCGTGCCAGAGGTCGGAGAGGAGGGTAGTGTCAGGAGGTCGCATTGTCCGGGGGAGTTTATCATAGGGTCGTTATTCATTAATCCTTAAGCAGAAAATTTGAAAACCTACTGCAAATCAGGCAGAAAAACCAGGACCCCCCCCACACCAACCCCTCTCTCACCAAAGACACTCAGCAGAGACTGACTCCCATATGTCCACTCCCTACCCTACCCCGAAGGGATAGCTCTACCATAACATGAGTGGCTCAAGTGTAAGCAAAACCCGCTTGATAGGAACTGAGGCATAACTAGTTATGCAATCATCCCCATTCATGTTACAATAAGAGGGCACACCGGAAAGAATGCCGAGAGTCCTACCGTAGAGACTATACCTCCCCGGATTCCGCAGGCAAGTCCCCCATAGGTAGTTCCGCCCCGATGGATATTGCTATGAAATCATATCAACATCCTCAGGGTCCAAACATACTCGAGAGGCGGACCAAACCTCTACAGTCTCTGCCATTTGATCAAGAAAGCCAATGCGCAAGAGCCCAGCCCCTGCCCAACCCTCCGTAAGAAGGTTTAGTGAAGAAGGGGGGGACAGCTAGGTTGAGCAACTGAGTTAAAGATAGTAGAAGAGAGGAAACAAATTTAAGTAAGAGGAAAATTGAGACTTTTGGATTCGAACTGGGAGATATTTCTCCCAGTTCGAAAGCCCTCTTGCCCGCTATGCATTTTCAGCAGTCAGCTGAAAATGCATAACTTCGTCAAGGCAGTCTCAAATCAAGAGGGCACTATGCTTCGAGCTTTCGCCCATAGAAGGATGTCTCTCGCTACCCTGAACAGTGATCGAGAGTGTGTCCCCCCCCTGCTTTTTTATGTAAGCGAGAGCCGTAGTGTTGTCCGAGTTGATCTGGACAACTCGGCCCACCAATCGTTCTTCGAAGAATTGAAGAGCCAACTGAATGGCCTCCAATTCTTTTAAGTTTATGTGCCAGGACCTCTGTTCCCCTCTCCAGAGGCCTGACACTTCCTCCTTGCCTAGTGTTGCTCCCCAGCCCACCATGGAGGCGTCTGAGAACAACACTAGGTCGGGGCTCAAAAGGTTGAGGGACAGTCCTTCCGAAAGTTTGATTGGATCTTGCCACCACTTCAGTTGATCCTTGACCGCTTTGTGGAGATCACCAAAGTCGAGTCTAGATTCTGTTTGTCCTTCCAGTTCTCTGCCAGAAAAAAACTGAGTGGCCTGAGGTACAACCTCCCCAGGGAAACAAACTTCTCCAGCGAAGAAATGGTTCCCAGCAGACTCATCCATTCCTTCGCCGAGCATGTTTCTTTCCCTAAGAAAGCTGACACTTTTTCTAAGCATTTCTGCTGACGTTCCTTTGATGGAAAAGCTTGAAAAGCCGCTGAATCCATCTGAATCCCCAGATACACGATGGACTGCATGGGGATCAGATGGGACTTCTCGTAATTGACTATTAGGCCCATGGCCTTCGTCAGCTGCAATGTCGTCTGAAGGTCCTCCAGGCACCTTGACTCCGAAGACGACCTGATTAGCCAGTCGTCCAGGTAGAGCGAGACTCTTATCTTCGATAGGTGAAGCCATTTTGCTACATTCCGCATGAGGAAAGTGAAAACCATCGGTGCCGTACTCAGACCAAAGCAAAGAGCCCTGAACTGGAAGACCTGCCCTTTTAAGACGAACCTCAGGAATTTCCTTGATTGAGGATGAATCGGGACGTGGAAATAAGCGTCTTGGAGGTCCAACGTCACCATCCAATCCCCTGGTCTCAAGGCCCCTGACACAGACTGAGATGTTTCCATCCTGAATTTTTCCTTCATCACAAAAAGGTTCAGTCTGCTGACGTCTAGGACAGGTCTCCATCCCCCAGACTGCTTCGGAACCAGGAATAACCTGTTGTAGAAGCCTGGGGAATCCAACATCAGGACTTCTTCTACAGCTTTCTTTTCTAACATTTGGTCTAGAAGGTCGAGCAGAACCTGTTGCTTCTCTGACTGGTATGCGGGCGACAGGTCTATCGGCTTTGTGCTCAAAGGAGGCGCAGAGAGGAAAGGGATCTTGTATCCTATCTCGATCACATCTAGGGACCAGGTGTCTGACCCTATCATCCTCCATGCCTGAGCAAACAAGGTGAGTCTCGCACCTACAGGTGCCTGAAGGGCAGAAATGTCAATTTTTTCCTCTCTTAATTGAAGAGGTCTTGCCTCTAAAGGACCCCCTTCCTCTCAAAAAAACCTCTAGAGGAAGGTGCTCCACGAAAGGGCTTAAATTTCTTCTTGGGGGCTTGTGCGGTTGAAGTAGAAGCCTGGGGAGTAGGGCGTCTGGAAGACTGAGTCAAGAGGTCCCACGTTGCTTTCCCCTGCAAATTAACCGACAGATCCTTAATCATGGACTGCGGAAATAGATGTGTAGAGAAGGGGGCGAACAATAATTCTGCCTTCTGCGCGGGAGAAACCGCTTTCGCCGCAAAACTGCAATAGAGAGCTCTCTTTTTTAGCAGTCCGGTAGCAAAATGAGATGCTAATTCATCAGAGCCATCTCTTACTGCTCTATCCATGCAAGCCAGCACACTTGAAAGCTCTTCCAAAGAAGTAGAGTCTTGACTCCTAGATTGTAAATCCAAGGCCCCCAAGCACCAATCAAAGAAGTTAAACACTTCCAGCGTCTTAAATATTCCCTTGAGATGATGATCTGTTTCTGACATCGTCCAAGAAACCTTCGCTGATGATAAATAAGACCTCCTCGCAGCGTCCACTAAATTTGCGAAATCGCCTTGAGAAGAAGACGGCGCTTTCACTCCTGCCTCTTCTCCCGTTTCGTACCAGATCCCCGCTCTCCCGCTCAGTCTAGATGGGGGAAGAGCAAAAGAAGTCTTCCCTTTAGCCTTCCCTTGAATCCATCCAATCCTGAATTCTCTTAAATACACTCTCTCGCAGAGAGCGAAGTGGCCATTTTAAACGAAGCCAGGCGCCTTCCTGGCCTTCGATGAGGCTAATTGTGAAGGGGGAGAGCAAGGAACGGGCGCTTGAAAATTATCTGGGAACAAGTTCTTAAGAAGGTTCGTTAAAGTCTTATAGTCTGAAGCCGCTGACGCTGTTGGCTCGTCGTCATCCGTAGGGCACAAATCACTAGAAGAATCTCTCTCTCGATTATCAGTGTCCTTCAAAGATCGCGATGATAATAATCCTTGAGGTCCTGTTCGCAAGAGGGTGCCTCTTGTTGAAGAAGAGTTCGAAGTAACCAATCGTTGTTTCCTTGTTATCTTTGACACTTTAATATCTTGTGAAATATCTTGACGCTTCGGACTCAAACATTCTTCCAAGGCGTCCTGGCGAGTGTCCTGCCGAACGTCCTGGCGAGCGTCCCGATATGTAAAACGCCGCGCGTCCTGAGAAGCGTCCTGCCGAACGTCCTGATGTGTAAGACGCCGCGCGTACTGAGAAGCGTCAGCTCGAGCGTCCTGGCGAGCGTCCTGATGTATAAGACGCCGCGCGTCCTGAGAAGCGTCTGCTCGAGCGTCCTGGCAAGCGCTTCGCTGCTTAAGACGCCGAGTGTCATAAGAAGCGTCTTCCCGAACGTCCTGAAGAGAACTTCGATGCACAGAACGTTGAACACTACCTGACGCTCCTTTAAAAGCGTCTTGATTATCGTCATGCAAAGCGGAACGCACAACCGAACCGTGAACTTCTGTCATGGATCTCTGAGCGTTCTCGGCCTTTTGACAAAGACGCCGGCCGCCTGTGCGGCAACTCACGTCTCTGTCAAATTCGTCTCTCCTAGACGCCCTTTCATGAGGAACGCATTCACGTTCTCGAATGAGTCGGCTACTAGGAGGAGACTCAAAGGCCGAAAAACGCGGAGAAAGAGCCGGGGACTGCCTAGTCCTCTTAACAGGCAGCCACCGACCCTTCCTCCGATGACTAAGTTCTGCTTCTTTCTTCTCAAAATAGGAAGCTAACTGCTTTTGCATTTCTAAAAGCATTTCCCTTGATGGAGAACATTCTCTATCAGGAGAAGGACTCATCCTGTGTGAGGAAGAAGGGCGAGGGGATGCCCTTTCCTTCAACTCAGGAACAAATTTAAAGCGACTTGGACGCTCGAACGAGTCCTCCCCTGATGAAGTCTTGTTCCTTTTCTGCGGTGGAAAAGCTTCAAAATATTCAGGTGAAGAATCCAAACACTGATCAGAAGGACATGAAGCATCCTCTTCTCTGAAACCTCTCTTAAGAGGGCGACAAGGACGATGGCCGCCTGTGCGGCAACTTGCGCCCCTGCCGCTCTCCCCATGAGAGGTCCTCCGAGAGTCCCAACCTTGGCGAGGAGAGGAAGCCTCGGAGGATGAGAAGCACTCTTTAAGGATCCGTGCCCGTGCACGAACCCTGGCAGCCTGAGATTCGTCCTCAGATTCTGCCGAAGGGACGTCAGACCGGTTATTAGATCCCGTAACCCTCCTTCGGCTTTCGGCTTGCCCTCTCCCTAAGGCCTGGGAGTCCGGCAGGGCCTAGGCCTAGAGGCCATTATGGGACCGATCTGACGCCCCTCCACAACACTAGATGCACTAACACTATCATTGCACTTAGACACATTTGATTGTAGAGCAATCACTTTCGATTCCAGGGCGCGAATCGACTCCATAATCGTAGATAATACATTTCCTTCCGTAGACACTGAGACTTCCTGCTTGTTCGGTGGGCAATACAAACAACAGGATTAGGTTTGAATTACATCTACAGGAGGATTTAATGGAGATACAATCCTACCCTGACTTCTATTCACAGAAGCACTTCTAGAGGAGACCTCCTGATTCTATCACGCTCAAGCTTTTTCACGTAAGAATCATATGCCTTCCACTCAACCTCAGTCAATTGCTCACACTCGATGCATCTATCATTCAACATACATACATGACTTCGACATTTCGAGCACACCGAATGAGGGTCTACCGAATCTTTCGGTAACCTCACCTTACATTCCTGCACCTCACACACCCTGAAGCTAGCAGAGCTAGATCCAGACATCGTAATCAAAGAAAAGTCAAAGCCAAAATCCAAATCAAATCCACTATCACGTATGCCAAGCCAACAAGCCAAATCAAAACCAAAAGTAAATCAGAATACTCAAGTTAGCACAAGAAGTTTCAAAATCCTAGGCGGAGGTCTGTAAACAGTAGTTTACCGACCGGCGACAGAGAAAAATCTGAATAGAAAATGGGAATGGTTCCTGATATCCGCCTCCCAGCGGCGGGAATGGGTACTAACCACCTGGCCGCCCACTGCGTGTGCCGGGAGTTTTGAAATTCTGTCGGACGTCGGAGAATACAGCTATATATATATCTGCCAGGTAAGTATGAACAAAATCCAGAATTAATAAAAAACAATTTTTGCCAAGTCTATTCCGTAATTCTATAATGTTCCCAAATGTACAAAATTCCAGTCTAAAGGGACTGGTTTCACATACAAAATGTTTGTAACAAGGTGGTCATTTGAAAAAGGCTCCAAAGTCACAATGGAGGAATTACCAGAATTTTCCTTGTCCTTATCCTTGCCTAAGTCGTCTTCAGAAGGTTTTAATAATGTCTCCATAAGACGAAGAATTGATGATTCGTCCACGTAGCTCCCCACCCACCATGGAGCTACACTTAGAGGACAGCATTATCCCATACAGGGCTGCCCTAAGGGTACCACCCAGATATACACCCCACCCTCAGTGCTTAAGGCGTCATGATGTCCATCGAGATCAGACCCAGCACTGAGAGCACGGTTTGACATCTAAACTTTCCCCTCGCTCAACCACGTTAGGTACTTGAGTTCTATGGGTGAAGTGCCATGCCAACCATCCTCACCCTCCATCAAATCCAATTAACAAGTCCAAATCATGTCCAAAAGCAATCCAAAAGTCATCAACATAAAATCCATACCTTATAGGGGGAGGAAGCAGAAAGATAAAATGCTTTTAGTAAAAGGAAAAGGACTGACTTATTTAGTTGGATCAACAGCTGGCCACCAAGGCCCAGCAAGAAAGCAGTTCCCACCAGGCATTAGGGCCCGGCTGCTGAACCCTAAGGCCCCTATCCTCAGCAAGGCTTCAGCATCTGGGGGGATATGGTCTTATTTGTCATATTATTTTATTAATGATGTTAATTATCTCACATTCATTTAACAATAAAGTGGGCCCCCCATATTCACGTTCTCCAGATTCAAGGACTCACACATTCGCTGATTTCTCTCTTGACCACATCTACCCATTATTCACGGGAAATTTGCTTATTTGCTGTATTTTTCTATGAGAAGTATCCAGAAATTCATGGTTTTTTAAATCACTTTCATCATAATATGCACTTTTTGTGAAAAAACTATTAAAAAAAACCAGGTACATATAACAATTTTTTGTGGGTTTTTCTGGAGTTTTACCTACCAAAATAGGCCCATTTTCAGCGTTTTTATAGGGGTTCCAACTATAATGAAATAACTATAATAAAAGAAAAAAAAAAACACGAAAAAAGAAGAAAATGCTTTTGCTGCAATAGTGATGTTCGATTATATGCTCCTGACCCCACAGTCCCGAAATCCGAAAAATTCGAAAAACAGATCCACATCTGGCCCCAAGGATTTTGATAAAGGATTGTGTACCTGCACCAGAGTATTTTAATATTTTGAACATAAAAAAGGCATTTAGCCACAGAAATATGAAAATACAGTGGCAGTCCCCAGCTTATGACGGGTTTGGCTTACAATGTTTCAAGGTTACAACACTTTTCAATTATATTCATCAGAAATTATTTCCAGGTTTGCAATGCATGTTCCAGGGTTACTACACCGATCTGATGGAAGAGATGACTCCAAAAATGCAAAATAATAAATATTTGAAGATTTGTTTTGATGAAAAATGCAATAAAAATGCAGTTTACATAGTTCTTAATACATCCAAAGTATTAAAAGTAAGGTTTTCTTAGGTTTTTTGACAATTTTCTGGCTTATGACGCATCTCAAGAATGGAAACCCTGTAATTAGTGAATATTTCCCTATGACAAATTCTGCAAATAGCAAATTTCCTGGGAATAATGTGGATATACATTCCACAGAAAAATCTGTATAATATACATGAAGCCACGAATCTAGTAGACCCCCATATTCATGGGGGATGGCTCACAGGGCCCCCATGAATAGCTAAAATCCGGTAATACTTAAAACTCCACTAAAAATGCTTAGAACTGCCTATTTTGATAGTTAAAACACACACACACACACAAAAGTCTTCTAAAAATGCTTGTACCTAATTTTTTTTTAAATAGTTTTAGTCAGAAAAATGATATGAAAATACAGTAATTTGTGAATATTTCTCAGTGAAAAATACCACAAATAGGTGAATTTTCCACAAATAATAGGTATATACAGTCCATCAAAAATTCCATGAATAAGCGAGTCTGCGAATAGGGGGGTCGACTGTGTATATGAAACTCAGCATCAAGTTACACCTCTTGCGGCTTACCATTTTTTTTGGAAACTGCATGTCTCCAGTTGATGGATAAGTAAAAGTCTATTGTGTGTGCTAGACGTGTTAATTGTTCACTTAGAAGTTTTTACTGTTTACTAATAAGATACTCTGAGATACTTCTTCATTAGTTATACACACTTCCTGCACACACTACATATGAATTTCAGCATTCTGAAGTTAAACCTCCTAATAATCACCAGCATTTTCTTTTAAAATCACAATTTATCGTAAATTGTATTTTTCCTAACTATACAAACCTGAGGTCCTTTAACACATGGAATGTTATCAGCGCCAGCTGGAATCGGTCGTAAGCTTTTGAACAAGGAGGTTCGGTAGTTAACTGCTTGTCCGGTAGTCGGGTGTCCCGGCCGACTGGGAGGTGAAGCTTCACTTTGCTTTAGGCCCAGGAACAGAGTGAGGGGTGGCATGAGGTGGGACTATGTGTAAAGGACCTCAGGTTTGTAGTTAGGAAAAATACAATTTACGACAAATTGTGATTTGTTCCGACACATAATACAAACCTTCAATCCTTTAACATATGGAAGACTCACTTACTGGTGGGTGGAATCTGAGTCTTAAGAACAGACTCGTGTTCGTCCGACCTTGGTTCCCTCTCTGGTCATAAGAACAGAGGGAGGGATCCTAGCCTCTGCCCAGCTGATCGGGGTGTGCACCGCAGGATCAGTGGTCAGACCTCTGGACCAAATTCATAAGAGGGAGGCAAGCGTGCCTCTTATGAATAGCAAGCAAGAATTAGTTCCTACTTCAAGAGCCAAAGAAGGTCATGGGTTTGTCTCTTGTTGGCATCCACTCCCCCCCTTGTTAGGGGAGTGGTGGATAACCGCTCCTATCCCTACTGAAAGGGATAGGACAAGAGCTCAGTCGCATAGCTTACCTGCATCAGCCTCCTGTCCAGCATAGTGACGACCGCAGCCCTCTGCCCACAGGTAGAGGAGAAAAAGGGGGAGGAAGAGAAGCCAGTCACACTCTCATTTGCTCGCCCAATCACACAGTCACACAAGGATGCGATGCTGTTCTGTCCGCTCGGAAGCTGGGTAAGCTACACTTGTTGAGCAGCCACCACGGGTCCCAAGGAAAAGGTGTCCAAGGACCTGTGGGCGATATCCCGAAGATACAAAGATGTGAAGGTGGTCTGGTTGCCCCAAACCCCTGCCTTCAGCACCTGTGCCACGGAGAAGTTCTTGCGGAATGCAAGGGTTGGACCAATACCTCTGACTTCGTGAGCTCTCGGACAAAGGGTACCGGTGTTGTAACTCCTATCCGAAGCGTACACCTTCCTGATCACCTCATGAAGCTAGAAAGAAAATGTGTTCTTGGACACCTCCTTCTTGGTAACCCCGGTGCTAACGAAGAGGCGACGACACTCAGGCCTGAGGTGACAAGTTCTTTTCAGATAGCGCCGTAGCGCCCTCACAGGACAAAGCAGCATCTCATCCGCATCATCGTCAGTGAAGTCCTTCAGGGAGGGGATCGTGAATGACTCGAACCAGTCGTCCCGGACCGAAGGGTTCTGAGTCTTTGCTACAAAATCTGGGACAAAATCAAGCATCACAGATCCCCATCCCTTCGTGTGCTGAACACCGAAGGAAAGACCATGAAGTTCCCCTACTCTCTTCGCCGATGCCAGGGCCAGCAGAAAGACAGTCTTGAGGGTTAAATCCCTGTCTGACGACTCCCGGAGCGGCTCGAAGGGTCTTTGAATCAAATTCCTAAGGACGAGAATCACATCCCACCCCGGGGGCCTGAGTTCCATGGGTGGGCAAGACCTCTCGAAGTTCTTCATCAGGAGGGAGATCTCCATGGAGGTGGAGATGTCCACTCCCCGCAGCTTAAGGACTAGGGCCAGGGAGGCTCTATAGCCTTTCACTGTGGAAACGGAGAGGAGCTTCTCTCGGCGAAGGAAGACGAGGAAATCCGCTACCTGCTGAAGAGTGGCTCTGGGAGGAGGAGACCCCGTCTACGACACCAACCACAGAAGACGGACCACTTCCCCTGGTACACAGCTGCAGAGGACTGCCTGAGGTATCCCGCCATCTCTGTTGCTGCTCGACGTGAAAAGCCTCTCTCGCAAGAGATGGTGGATAACAGCCAGCCGTGAAGAGACAGGGACCGAACCGATCAGTGGTACAGTTTCATGTGTGGCTGGCACAGGAGGTTGTGCCAGTGGGGAATCTCTCTCGGTGCTTCGGCGAGAAGAGCAAGCAGGTCCGGATACCAAACAGTCTGAGGCCATTTGGTTGCCACCAGAATCATCCGAAGATTCGCAGTGACCAGCACCCTGCTGATCACCTTGCGAATCAGACAGAACGGAGGAAAGGCGTACACGAAGAGGTTGTCCCACGGATGTTGAGGAGCGTCCTCTGCAGCTGCCCATGGGTCCGGCACAACTGAGTAGAAAACCTCGAGTTTTCTGTTGTGCCGGGTGGCGAACAGATCCCCGACTGGACACCTCCACAGGTCGAAGAGCCTTTCCGCCATGTCTGGATGAAGGGACCATTTGGTCCCCATCACCTGATTCCGACGGCTGAGCTTGTCTGCCACTACATTCCTCTTGCCTGGAATGTATCGGGCCGACAGCTCTACCGAGTGAGCTACTGCCCACTCGTTCACATGCATCGTCAACTGGTGCAACGGGGAAGTACGGTGGGTCTCTTGCCTGTGACCAACTCTCCTTTACCCTCCACTGAAGAGACCGCAGGTGAAGACGCTCGTGAGGGACTAACTTCTCGAGAGACGACAGGTGACCGATCACGACCTGCCACTGCTGAGCTGGCTGCTCCTGTCGTGACAGGAACCGTCCGGCTGCCTCCCTGAACCTGCTGATCCGCGAGTCTGCGGGGAAGACTCGCCCTGCTACCGTATCAATCAGCATGCCCAGGTACTTCATCCTCTGCTTGGGCTCGAGATCTGACTTCTCGAAGTTCACCACGATCCCAAGATCGTGGCAGAACTCGAGAGGTCGATCCCTGTCCTGTAGCAACTGCGAGCAGGAGCTCGCCAGGACCAGCCAATCATTGATATACCTCATAAGACGTATCCCTACCAAATGGGCCCAAGCCAACACCTGAGTGAACACTCACATGAACACCTGTGGGGCGGTTGAGAGACCGAAACAAAGTGCCCTGAATTGGTACACCGTCCTGTCGAGGATGAAGCGGAGGTACTTTCTGGAGGACTGGTGGATGGGTATCTGGAAATACTCATCCTTCAGGTCCACAGAAAGCATGAAGTCGTTCTCCCTGATAGAATCGAGCACTGAGCGTGTCGTTTCCATCGTGAACCGAGTCTGGCGAAAGAATCTGTTCAAGGGAGAGAGATCTATCACTGGGAGCCAGCCCCAAATGACTTCTCCACAAGGAAAAGTCGACTGTAGAAGCCTGGTGACTGATCCCGTACGATCTTCACAGCTCGTTTGCTCAGCATGGCTTCCACTTCTTGCTGAAGTGCTACGTCCCTGGCAGAACCGGGAACGTACGTCTGTAGATGGACCGGGTTGGAGGTGAGGGGTGGCCGCAACTCGAAGGGTAGTAGGTATCCCTCCCAAAGGACATCCACTATCCAGGTCTCAGCTCCGTAGCATTGCCAATTTGCCCAATGGCTCACCAGGCACCGCCCCACTTCAGGCAGCAGGTGAGGGGGAACGCCGTCCCTAGCGTTTCCCCTTCTTCGACGACTTCTTCCCGGATCCTCCTCTGGAGAAGAAGGACTGGGAGGAGGGCTGACGATCACTCCTTACCGTAGAAGTCAAAGGCTGGATCTTTCCTCTCGGCTTCAACGAGGCCGTCGTCTTAGCCGCAGAGGAAGCGCTAGCTGAGCTCTTTGGCTTAGCCGCAGTGGCTCAAGGCTGCCCACTCGCCTTCGAGACTGCCTGGTTGACTAAGCAGTCACTGTCCTCAGTGCACCGCTGCTCCACCGCAGTGTCCACCATCTCTCTAGGGAAGAGAGCAGGGGAATCCAGCACCAGTCCGTTCCTCAGACCCAAAGCTGCCTCGTGCCCTGCCAACCTGGTCACTCGAGTGAGGACTGCGTTCCGATGTCTCAGAACCAGGTTGGCCCACAGGTTAGCCGTCTGGTGAGCCAGGTAGGAGATAGCCCTACCCCCAGACTGACACATTCTCCCGAAAGTCGGGTCTCCTTCGGGAGTGATGTTTCCCAAGGAGGCCACGACCTTGGACACTGTGAGGGACCACAGGTCCAGCCAGGAGACTGCTTGGAACGCTGCCATGGCAGTTGGCTCCAAGGTCAATGCCTCTTGCTGTGAGAACCAGAGGTTCTCGGCCAGCAGGTGTTGAAGACACACCCGGAGTTTGCCTAGCCAGCTCCGGGTTAACCTGACAGGGCGGCAACAGTTCCTCCGATGGCACGTAGAAGCGCCTCTGTCGCGGTAGAGGAGGGGGAAGCAGCTTGGACGACCTGCCAGACCGAAGTGATCCCTCCTGTCCGGAGACGAGAGAGTCCACCTGGCCCAGCACGCTGTCGGCCAAGGCTGATCAGGGCAGACCCACTGTCATCCTGTGTTCCCTCTTGGGACCCCAGAACGACTCCAGCCTAGATGTAGGCTCGGAGGGTGGGAGCACCGATCCTTCCCCGAGGTCATTGTGCTGACGAATCAGCGCGATAACCTCAGCGAAAGACCTCTGGATCTCGGGAGTGACTGCGTCCGACAGGATGGACCGTCAAGTCCATCCAGGGAGAACACCTCCCGAGACCCTCCTCCTTCCACAGAAGGAACCACGACAGACCCCTCTTGGTCCCCTCCAACCACTTGGGCATACGATCTGATCGGTCCTGGGACTGGGCCAGGTTCGTAGGCCCTTGTGGAGGGACCGCGAGAAGCGCACTCCTCTCGGTCGCTCCTCCGGGTGTAGCCCGAAGAGGTTGAAAGGATAGGAGAGGAAGGCCTGATGCTCCCCGCCTGCCCACCGGCAAATCGGTGCGCTAAGGGGGCTGCAGGCGATCGCCAACCCGCAGTGACGATCGAGCTGCAGGCCTAGTCGCGCGGTCTCCCTGGGGAGAACCACTGGACCGAGAAAGGTAGCGACGGTCCCAAGCGTCAGGAGAGCTGCTACCAGTCATCCTATCTGTCCAGTACCAGTGGGAGCGACAGTCAGGGGACCGGCAGAGTCCACTGTCGCGGTGGGAGCGTGGCCCGTCCTCACGGCGCATCACGGTACCTAGACCAGCCGAGGCTGGTCCTGGCGACAGGGGGGACCTCTTCCTCATCTAAACCCGCGTACAGTCTGGGGGGACCGTCACGTCAACCCTGGGAACCGGCGGATCGCCGCGAGAGCGATTGCTGGCCTGGCGGGAGTTGCCTGAGTGACTGCCACCAGCCTTCTGCTCCGTGCCTTCGTCCTGGCAGTGAGCTGGCTCATCTGCCTGGAACCTGGCTGCACGGTCACCCGCAGCCGACCGTAAACTCAGTACTTCTCGCGAACGAGCGGCCGAGACAGTACCTGGCATCGAGGCAGAACCTCTGGCACCAGGCGAGGAGGTGCCGGTGTTAGCAAGTAACCCTCTGGTTCCCGTCTTCTTCCTCCTTGCAGAAGGAGAGACGAGCCCCGTTCCCGAAGGAACAGGAGGACCAGCGGAAGTCCCAACTGTCCCACCGGAGTGGGACAGACCCTTAGAGGTCTCTGAGCGAGACTTCTTAGGGGGGGAGGAGGCAACCTTCTTCTTCCTCGGCTGTGGGGCCTTGGAAGTCGAAGGGGAAGAGGCGGCTGCAGACGAAGACGAAGACTACGACGACACCTTCCTCTTCTTCTTCGTCAGCTTCCTCAGGACCACCATCAGGTCCTCCATCCAGGACGAAGCAACAGGGTCCAGCTGCACCTGTCCGGAGGGACCAGTGGTGGGGGCAGCAACACCACGGGCTGGAGTGACGACAGCAGGAACTGGTACAGGAGCGGCAGCAACAGGAACTGGTGGCAGTACAGGAGCCAGCGTCATCACCGGTACGGGCGGCAGATCAAGCGGGCTCTTGGAACACCGAAAGTCAGGGGCTGGGGCGAGGGCTGGACTACAGCTGTTGGGGTAACCGTAGCCACGTGCTGTGTGTACACCAGGTGGGGAGGAGCAGCGTAATCCGGCGTTGACACCGTTGTTGTGGTCGACGTCCCTGGTCCATAGGTGACCGGCCTGGATCCACGCGCTGCTAGATGGTACAGCAGCCCCTAAATGCTCGGTGTACCAGACCTGTCCAAGATTGCCACCCGTGACATGCACACCTGAGGAAGGAAAGGTCGGGTTAATGGGGGGGGGGGGTGTTCCCGATCGCCCAGGGGGAGAAATCTCCCACTCCGAGCGAACGGAAGACCCCGAATACAGCAGAATGCTGAGGTGCCGCGCGCCCTCCTCTACACTAGACTGATCAAGTGAAGAGAAGGACTGTGACACGCCCCCCGAAGGGAAAGGAGCCATACGCAGGAGCTGAGACGGAGGAAGGAAAGAGGAAGACGTGTCTGTAACCCGAGGAGTCGCTGGAGAGCCCTCCGACGACTCCTTGGCCGGCTTACGCGCCTTCTTCCTCCAATCGTATCGCTCCCACTGCTCCCCCAACCACAATACACATAAATCACATGGTTCGGTGCGAGAGCATTCACGCCCTCGACACCGAGTACATAAGTCATGAGGGTCTACCTCCACAAGAGACCTAAAGGCCCTACACTTACGGCCCTCCACACCAGGGCACAATCTGCGGCTGATGGGGGGCGGGGATCTCTCCGGCTCATGAGAATCCATTTCACACGATTCCCGAACACAAATCAATAATCAAAATATACAAAGTACTTACAAGTTTCCACCACAAGCACTCAGTAAAAGAGAAAGTTGAGAAAAAATGCTTCTTAATGAAGTAGCTAAGCATACGACACAGCGGGCAGAGCGGCGAATAGCAAGTCTTGTTCCGATGGCGGCCGAAAACAAAGTGAAGCTTCACCTCCCAGTCGGCCGGGACGCCCGACTACCGGACAAGCAGTTAACTACCGAACCTCCTTGTTCAAAAGTTTACGACCGGTTCCAGCTGGCGCTGATTACATTCCATATATTAAAGGACCGAGGGTTTGTATTACGTGTCGGAACAACTACATATCTCCAATTGGTAAATAAGTATATATTTTACACATACCAGAAATGTTTATATACTAATACATAGATACCTTTTTTTCCACCAAAAGTCCAGCAATCCCCTGTATCCAGCCTGCTGCTGCTGTTTTTTTTCCCAACCTACTTGCTATTAACTCTTTTAATCAAAAAGCATGTTCGGTCCATAAAATCCATTACAGTACATACTCCATTTAAACTTCTTTAATCTTCAGCATTTGTTTTTATTGATATCTCATCAAATTTGTTCTTTAACTAATTTTTTAAATGCATCTTCCATTATTACAATCTGTATCTCTTGATTACCTTAACCTTAAACACTTCTATTTACTTCTTTTCTTCCCTAACAACTCACTTTCAACCTTTCCATTAATTAGTTTTATTAATTTAAAGTCCACATCCTATTCTTTGATTTGCATCACTATGAAAATATTTCTCAAGATATCACAATTATTAATTTGCCTATTCATTTGCCCATTCTTGTGAACCAATCACATGCTAGACTGACCTGAGAAATAAGTTTCCATTTAACATGGAACCATTTTCAAAAATAAAAAGAAAAGATAAATATCCAGGCAGAAAATCAATTGAACTCATGAATGAGATCAACAACCTCTGATAACGACAGAAACTCCTGGCTCTCTCCCCTCCTCCAGTTACGGCAAAGGAGACCGATAACACAAAGGAGGCTTGGAGAGGCTTCTCTTGGAAGCTGGGCAGCATGCTTCCTACTGGTTGGGGTGGAGTCCCTAACTGCCGAAGATCCTGAAACAGAGGGGTTTGGAACATGGCCATGTGATGAACCCCGTACAAGGTCTCAACCCAAACCATGTACGCGCCTGTGCAACAGACCATGTACACATTCACGGGATGAATCACATACGTGGACGTGCGACAAGTCAAGTACGCACGACAACACTAGCATGATCTTGAGACAGGGAACAAGACCAAAGCAAACTTCCTGAAGGAGACGGATTCCTAAGGTGCCAGTCTTTGGGAGGCGAACGAGAAACATGTCCGCGGACCAGAGTCGCCTCACGTTCTTGAGTGTCAACCACAACACTGCAGAGAGAAGAATCCTTGGGAGGTGTAGGAGACTCTATCGTAGCTGGTACCTTCAACCTCTTAATCGGAGCCTTATCACATTTACGATGGACTGGAACAGGTACAGGAGACGGAGATGGTTGAGATGGAGGGCTAACAATTTCATGGTCAAGTACATGCACATGTAAGGGAGAGACACGGCTGTGTAGAGATGTCAGCGAAGCACTCCTCTCACTCTCAAAAGACTATGCCACAAAGTCCATAATTCTCCATCGTTTGACTCGAGGGCGAGGAGGAGGAGATGAGGAAGCAGAAGTTGAAGGAGAGAGCTTACTCCCTCTACGACGTCTTTTGCTAGAAGAGGGAGAGGAAGAATCACTCCTATGACTCTTCTTGCCAGAGAGAGCAGAATACCTCTCTCGTAAAACACAGTCTAGCCTCTTGACAATAGCTTGAAATAATGTCTCCGATGGCTAAGAGAGAGGTAGAGACAACGTCATAGGCAAAGAAGATGATGTCACAACAATGGGAGGAAGAAACGCCATTGGCCGAGAGGATGCTGGGAGTGACGTCATGACATCTCGAATGGCAGCGCTGGTCGATGGCCTCATTCGCGAAGTGATAAGGGCCGACCCACTAAGCATCGATGATGACAAAGGCATCCCACTAGGAAGCAGCACACAAGAGCCAAAGTAAGGTGGGTGGGGGTACAAACAGCCAAGAAATGTGAGAGTAGCCCATCTAAAGAGGGGCACCCCATAGGGTTAGAGATGCCCAAACAGCCACCATCTTGGTTGATTCAGAATCTGAAATAAAGGAAGCAGAGGGTGTAGCCGCCTCCTTCTTGGGAGGGACATTATAACCCTCGGGAGAGGGGGATAAATTAAACAATCTCATCCTGTGCAACTCTTGATATACTTCCATCAACGAATCATTGGAAGAAAAGGAAGGAGACTGGTACAACCAAAGCAGAGGGAACGCTTCTGGAAGAAGGGGATGCTGAAGCTGAACCATCCAAATGAGGAGGTGAAAAACCCTCTAAGGAAGGACAAGTAGAAACTCTACTATGCTCCCTCTTCCTGTAGAATGCTCTCTACTGTGACACAAGCCATGAATGACATTCTGGCCAAGGATTAGTAATGATACAAAAATTAGATCGGCACCTATTGCATGACTTATGGGGATCTGTAATGGTAGCAGCCAAAAAACTGGAGCACGGAAATCCATGAATGGCCGGGCACATGCTTTGACGAGGCCTAGAAGAATTGGAGGACTCCATGATAACAACAAACCACACACTGAAAAAAGAAATCACAAGCAAACAAAGCAACCGGTTTGAGAGGAGAGTGCTAGCGACTACTCTCCAAGGCAGTCAAAGAAAGACTGATGCGGCACAGGGTTCAATCCCTGGTCGGTGATCAGCTTCCACCTCGTATATGCATGAGTTGCCAGATGCCACAGATTCCTCGCTTCACAATTATCCTATTGTTAAGACCAAGGTTTCTTCTGCGTATGAACAAAATAAAAAGAAAAGATAAATATTCAGGCATAAAATCAACATTATCCCCCCCTCCAAATTTACAAAATTAAATAACAGAGATAAACTATGGCACAGAAGCATGATAAAGTAGAATAGTAATAGTGATGCAAGTGCCAATTTTAACAAAAAACCTAATTCATGACTGGAGATAACAAATCCTCCTGAGAAGGCATGACCAGGTACATTAAGAAAGTTCCCTAATGGATGAAGCCATGCAAAAACCTAGCTAATGATTAGAAAGATGCAACTTGGATTCAAGATGTTTGAGTGCTCAGTAGATTCAAGTACTTCAGTAATAAAATTTACAGCTGTAAGACTGTAGTCAGAAGGATTAAAGATGTCACATTTCTTTGGGATAGTATAATCCAGTGCATCATTTGCGGAGGTACAAAAATTAACATTTAAATGAAAAAAGAAAACTAATTACAGGAGAAAGTTCAGCATCTCTGTGAATTTATCTAGAATATCAACTCTTTTAGCTTTAAAGAAATACAAAGCATCAGGAATTACAAATACAAAATGCAGTGGAGCAATTGAGGATTTGAAAGGAACAAAACAGGGGAATCCAGACCCCTATAATTCTTGAGACAAGAGCTGGGAGCAACTTTCTCATCAAGAAAAAATCTTTCATGTACACCAGGATGACAGAAAGACAGAAAATAAAGTTCAGAACATAAATATACTTGTAAAAGACCTTAAAACTGTTTTCACTAGCAAGATGAAGTTCTACAAGTCTTAGTTCAGGAAAAAACTCTCCTCAGTAATTTTCAAAACTGTACTCTTTGATATTCCCTTCTCCCAGCATAATCATAGCTTATTGATCATTATCCATCCCACTTGCCATATATACAGTTCTGCTTGACTTATCTTTCTCACTAATCTCTGATAATCAAAATGTCCAAAGTGTACAGCATACACCAAGGGCACTCCTCCCTTCTCACAGAACAACAACGAGGCTAAGATACAGTAGTAAATTCAAAAGATAGCAAACAAAACATCCAATATGCTGCAATTACCAAACTATGACCCTAGCAACAATCACCTTATGAAAAATTTAGGAAAAAAGATAAAACAGGAAACTGGAAACTTAACAAACCAAAGTAAAGTGGTGTAAAGGAATAAGTGAGGGAAAAGGTAGGTTGAAATTAGAAATCACAGGATTCCATGTGGTTATTGTTGTACAACAATCTTATATGCAGTATACCATATCTAATTTATCAGAACTTGGAAGAGTTTTAAAAGTATAAACTATATAAAGAAGAATCAAATTATTTACATCTATTCACCAAAAAACACTGACAAGAAGCACTCATGATCAATTTTACCTGTGAAAATCGCTGTACCAGAAACGATTTCTGAATGTTGATTAACAGGTAAAGGATTTCTGGACAATGATCACGAGTTAACATCAACTGTTCTTCGATCACACTGCTAATTCACTTCCAGTGCTTTCCCCAGTCATCAACCTGGAATAAAAGTGTATAATCTTTAGTATCTGTACATCATTTTAGTCAGCAGTTTGCATTTACTTAGATTAGTATTTTTGGTTTTGTTTCTTTGTATCACAGTGTTTTTCAGTACTTTGATTCTGAATATTGGCATGTTTATAATAAAATAAAGTTTTATACATACTTACCAAGTAGTAATTACATACCTACAAAAGTTATTAAACTATCGTGGCAGCTTAAATTTTGAAATTTGTGGAAGTGCTTCTATTGGTTTAGTGTAAGTAACTAATCCTGCCCACTTTCAGGGAAGAATAGGTACAACAGAGCTGAAGAGCTCAATTCATTTGTGTCCTATGTCCAAGAGAGGGGAGGGAGGGCGGGCTCCGATTTTATTATAAAAGAGCCATATTTATAAGTAACCTACAAGTTATTAGTACATAGCTGAATCCCACATTGACAGGAGGTGGGATACATGGACATATTCTACTCAATAACACTCATTAACCACTTTGGGATCGTGATGTTTCTACAACGTCATGGAGGGTGCAGTGACACATATATGTCGTCATAACTCCACAGCGCAATAGGAAAGTTCGTAGCGTTGGGTTATGTCTCCTATTGGTTTTTGCAGGTGTGGGTAGGCTGTACCAACATACATTAAGCTCCACCTACTTTTTTTCAGCCAATCGTGGACCTACTTGACTATGACGTCACAACCTCCTCATCAGTTGATACACAGTCATGGTTGAATTCACGCATGTTTTTACATGATTTTCTTAGTTTTCTCTAATGATTTTCTTTGTTTTATTTGCATTTTTAGTGCGAAACCATGAGTAAGAACAGTGATATCTCTTCCGAGGAATATGTTCCTTCTGAGGAAAAGTATGAGAGTGGTGAAGAGCTCTCGAGTGATGAAATACGTGAAATAAGAGATAATGACGTGGAAGAACCAGAGATGGAAGGTGGGTTTACAATTGTTACCAACATATTCGAGGATCGTCATCCTTCAAGGCTTGAAAGACTTTATTAACGTCCCATGTTGGAGGAGACAACCGCGGACTGGGTTGAGATAAGGAAAAAGATCTAATTTTATCTCTAATGACATAAGAAGAGGAGATTTCAGGGAGCCTCGCCTTAAAAACATATGAAACCATTGACCTGCAGCCCTTAATTCATGAAGATGACAGGCCCATCATGATGTAAATGAACTAAAAAGGTCTAGAAATTGAATGTCCCTGAGACCTACACCAAAGTCTGAAAACCAACCATTTAGCTTGATAAATTACAGTGGAATTTTACATACGAAAGTCCCTACATACGAAAAATGATATTTTAATGATAAAATAAGGTTTCACATATACTTACCAAACAATTACCGTAGCTGTACGCTTTCTTACCTGGCAGATATATACATAGCTAAGACTCCGTCGTCCCCGACAGAAATTCAAATTTCGCGCCACTCGCTACAGGTAGGTCAGGTGATCTACCGGCCTGCCCTGGGCGGCAGGACCTAGGAACCATTCCCGTTTTCTACTCATATATTTTCTCTTCCCCTGTCTCCTTGCGGGAGGCTGGGTGGGCCCTAATCGTATATATCTGCCAGGTAAGTATGTATGAAACTTTATTGTATTATAACAATATCATTTTCATACAATCAACTTACCTGTCAGATATATACATAGCTGATTGGCACCCTTCGGTGGAGGGTAAGAGACAGCTACTTCTGGAATAGACAGGTAAACAACATATGTTGTAGGTATAAATAAAAACCTGGTTCCTACCTGATAGGTGGTAGACTTCGTGGGTGTTTGCCCCGTAGTCTGCATCACTTCAAGAAACTTTAGCGAGATATGTGATCTATGGCCAAGAATTCTTGTGGGTCTGCCGAAGGGGTCTTATCCACTTACTCGGCGAGCCTGAAAGGACTTTGTCAATGGGTGCTGATCCACTTATATGACAACACACCTTATTAAGGAGCACACAACCAATCCCGACCACCTGATCCTAACCACCTTGTTAGTATAAAAATTGCTCCGAGTTATCCCCAACTCTTCGCAACAACCGTAACTAACTCAAACATTGCACACGCACACACAATAATTTTTTGTTCAAAAAAAAAAAAAAAAATTTTGATGCTCATCTAATAAAAGATATCACAAGAGTTTCCTTACTGAACGGAAGTGACTGGCCGCCTGTGCGGCATCTGCACTCGTTCAGCAGAAAGTCTAGAACATATCTATTAGACTTATGTAGTAATTAAAGATTGGTGTTAGCTCCTGTACCCAGGATTGTGCCCGCAGACACAAAAGGACCTAAAGAAAAACATTTTTCATAGGTCACACGAACGTCCTTCAAATAGTGAGAAGCAAACACAGAATTACATCTCCAATATGTCGCTTCCAAGATATTCTTAAGTGACATATTTCTCTGAAAAGAGAGAGACGTAGCTACTGCTCTCACTTCATGAGCTCTTACTCTCAGGAGTTTGAAAGAATCATCCGTGCAAGCCTTATGAGCGTCCGAAATGACGTTCCTGACAAAAAAGGCTAAAGCATTCTTAGACATAGGTCTTGATGGATCCTTCACCGAGCACCAAAGACCTTGTCTAGAACCTCCCAACTGTTTCTTTTTCTGTATGTAAAACTTTAACGCCCTTACTGGGCAAAGAGACCTCTCCGGTTCCCTGCCGACGAGACCCGATAAGCCTTTTACTTCGAAGTTTCTCGGCCAGGGATTCGAAGGATTTTCATTCTTCGCCAAGAATAATTCTTTGAAGGAACAGATGGCTGAATCTAGATTAAAACCCACTTTATCACTAAGGGCGTGCAGCTCACTAACTCTTTTCGCCGTCGCCAGTGACAAAAGAAATAAACATTTTCTCGTTATGTCACGAAACGAGGCCAAGTGCAGGGGTTCAAATCTCTCTGATGACAAGAACTTAAGCACCACGTCTAGATTCCAGTTAGGGGGAGAAGTAATGTTAGACTTCTTGGTCTCAAAGATCTAATCAGATCATGTAGATCTTTATCGTTTCCCAAATCTAGGCCTCTATTCTAAAGACGGCCGATAGCATACTCCTATAGCCCTTTATCGTGGCTACGGAGAGACGCGATTCTTCTCTCAAAAATAACAGAAAATCAGCGATTTCTGTTACAGAGGTACTGGAGGAGGACAACTTCTTCGACTTACACCACCTTCTAAAAACTTCCCACTTCGATTGGTAAACACGGATAGTGGAAGTTCTCCGGGCTCTAAGCGATCGAGCTTGCTGCTTTGCTAGAAAAGCCTCTCACTCTGACAGTCTTTCGATAGTCGAAAGGCAGTCAGAGCGAGAGCGGGGAGGTTTTTGATGAAACCTCTCGAAGTGTGGTTGTCTGAGAAGATCCTTCCTTTGTGGAAGGGATCTGGGGAAGTCTACCATCCACTCCAGCACCTCTGGGAACCACTCTTGAGCTGGCCAAAAGGGGGCTATCAGGGTCATTCTTGTCCCCTTTGAAGTCACAAACTTCCTGAGCACTTGCCCAGAATCTTGAATGGGGGAAATGCTAGCAGGAAGGCATCTACTGTTAGAGCTCTGTGGTCTTCTACTACTGAACAGAAGACTTCCAGTCTTTTTGAGAGAACATGGCAAAGAGGTCGACATGAGGAGTCCCCCAAAGAGACCAGAGATTCGGCACACTTCTGAGTGGAGGGTCCATTCGGTATGAAGGACCTGGTTCCTCCTGCTCAGCCTGTCTGCTCTCACGTTCCTTACTCCCTGAACAAACCTCGTCAACAGAGAGATGTTCCTTTGGCGATGTCCCACAACAGCAGGTCTCTCGCGAGCTCGTACAGGGCATACGAGTGGGTACCTCCTTGCTTTCGAATGTATGCAAGGGCGGTTGTATTGTCCGCATTCACTTGTACTATCTTGTTCCTCACTAAAGGTTCGAAGCTCTTTAGGGCTAGGTGTACGGCAAACAGCTCTTTGCAGTTATGTGCCAGGACACTTGAAGAGCATTCCAAGTGCCTGACACCTCTCTCTTTCCCAAGGTTGCTCCCCAACCTTTTTCCGACGCGTCGGAAAACAATACAAGGTTTGGGTTCTGTGTTTCTAGGGAAGTACCCTTGTTTCCTTCAGTGGGAGCAACCACCATTCTAAATGGCGTTTCATCAGAACTGGAATGGGAAAACTGTTCCCGAGAGAAGCCCTGTCTTCATGTTGCCACGATCTTCTGAGGAAGAACTGAAGCGGACGGAGATGAAGTCTTCCTAGAGGAAAGAACTGTTCGAGCGAGGAAAGAGTCCCTAATAGGCTCAACCATTCCCTCGCCGAAGTACGTTCCTTCCTTAGGAAGAGAGAGACTTTTTCTAAACCTCTCGTTAGTCTCTCTTGAGAAGGAAATACTCGAAAACCCCGAGAATCCATCTGAATCCCCAGATAGACCAAGATCTGGCTGGGGATCAGTTGGGACTTCTCGAGGTTCACGAGTAATCCTAAGGTCTTTATCAGGTTTAGTGTCACAGTAGGTCCTCCAAACACTGTTCTCTGACTTTGCTCTGATGAGCCAGTCGTCTAGGTACAGAGATATACTGATTCCTTTCAGGTGAAGCCATCTCGCCACATTTTTCATAAGGCTCGTGAAAACCTGAGGCGCCGTCGACAGGCCGAAACACAAGGCTCTGAATTGGAAGATCCTTCCCCCCGTCATGAAACGGAGGTACTTCTTCGACGAAGGATGGATCGGGACGTGAAAAATAGGCATCCTGGAGATCCAGAGACACCATCCAATCCCCTTGGCGAAGAGCCGCAAGGCTGATGCAGAGGTCTCCATGGAGAACTTCTGTTTTCTGAACAAACTTGTTCAGAGCGCTGACATCCAGAACTGGTCTCCAGCCCCCGAGGCTTTCGCAACCAAGAAAAGACGATTGTAAAACCCTGGGGAGCTTTGATCCAGCACTAGCTCTATAGCTCTCTTGTCCCACATCTGATCCACCATTTGTTGAAGAGTATCTTTCAACACAGGGTCCTTGTAATTGGCGGACAATTCCCGCGGAGTTGACGTCAGGGGAGGATTGTCCAGGAAAGGAATGAGGTATCCCTTCTGTAGAACAGACATAGACCAAGCGTCTGTATCTATGAGAGTCCAGGCTTCCGCAAATCCCCGGAGCCTGCACCTACTGGTGTTTGGAGGAGCGTCACTTCACTTTCCCCTTTTAAAGGGACGGAAAGAGGCTCTACCTCTCTTCTCAGTCGTCTTTCTTTTAGCGGCAACTCTAGCGGGAGGGCCTCCTCGAAAGGGCCGAACAGGCGTAGACACACCTTTCTTGTCTCCCACCATCACTGGTCTCTTCTTCCTGGAAGATTGCAGGAGAAGATCCTGTGTTGCTTTCTCCGTCAGAGAACGGGAAATGTCCCTCACCAACTGTGAAGGGAACAGAAAGTCAGACCTGGGAGCGAATAACAAGGCTGCCCTTTGCGAATGGGATACCGCTTTTGTCAAGAAAGCGCTAAATACAGATCTCTTCTTCAAGAGACCTGCTCCAAATAAGGAAGAAACTTCCCCTGAGCCATCCTGTACCGCCTTGTCAATACAGGACAAAATTGCAAGGAGTACGTCCGGATCGAGTCCTTCCGAGGCATGAGCCTTCTTGGACATCACCCCAAGGGACCAATCTAGGAAGTTGAAGACTTCTAAAATGTGAAAAAGTCCCTTGAGGAGATGATCCAACTCTGAAAGACCCCAAGTAATCTTCACAGTATGAAGCGTATGTCTCCTGGATGCATCTACCAGACTGGAAAAGTCAGCTTCAGCCGAAGCTGGGAGAGTGAGCCCCATATTCTCCCCAGTCTGGTACCAAATACCTCTCTTGCCCGTAAGTCTAGCGGGAGGCATGCAAAACACCGTCCTGACTAGCTCCGTCTTGGTTAGCATCCAGCTATCCAGGCGACTGAAGAGTCTCTTCATAGAAATCGTCGGTCTCATCTTCAAGAAAGCCGACGAAACTTCGGGCGTGACCTTAGAGCATGAAAAAGTGAACGAGGCGAAGGAGGAGCGGCAGGGATCAATGCATCTCCGTATTCCTGGAGGAGGAGAGCTGTCAAAACTTTGTAGTTAGACAGCCCTTCTCTGCCGTGAGTCTCGTCTTCTGAGTCCTCTTCCAAAATCGGATCAGAAGGAGAAGTCACTTCCCGTTCCGGGTCTTCTTGCCCAATAACTCTCTCTACGGGAGACAAACTCCTAATAGGAGAGGGGCTAAGAGAGTGTATAGCGCTCCTCTGCTTGGCAGGCTCCTCGCGCTTGGCTGGCGCCTCGCGCCTGGCTGGCGCCTCGCGCCTGGCTGACTCCTCGCGCTTGGCTGGCGCCTCGCGCCTGACTGATGCCTCGCGCCTCTGTAAAGTCTCGCGCCTGACTGACGCCTCGCGCCTGGCTGGCGCCTCGCGCCTTTCTGGTGCCATATCCTTGTATGGATGATGCTTGTCTGGCGCCTCGCGCCTGGCTGCTTCCTCGCGCTCGGCTGACGCTGCTGGTCTGGCAGACGTATCACGTCTGGAAAAATCCTCACGCCTGTAAAGCGTTTCTCGCTTGTCTGGCGCTTTAATCCTATCAGACGCTTCTCGTCTGTAGGAAACTTCGCGCTTGACTGGCGCCTCGCGCTTGTCTGGCGATTCAAAATCGTCCAAAGAGTCTCTATCAGAGAAGATCTCAAAGGCCTCACGTCCCACAGGAGCCTCACTCCTGGCGGGAGAAGGAAGACGAGACTTCTTGACAGGAAGCCTCACGTCTTTCTTACGAGGGGGATCCTTCGAAAGGACTCCTACCAAGGCGGATAACTGTTCTTGCACAGCCAAAATGATCCTCTTGGAAGCCTCTCCGGCGTCTTCTTGAACGGGAGAGGGAGATCTCGAAGGAGTTAAGTCCAAACCATGGGACGTCAAAACCCTCTTAGCTTCTTGATCGAAGGAGGCGCTTCTTCCGAAAAGCGTTCGGGGCTAGAATCCAACACAGGATCTTTCCAGTGCCTTTTCAGGGGCCTGGACAAGTCCGAATCCTTCCACCCTCGTTTAGGAGAGGGAGAAGCGGACGAAGAGAAGCACTCTCTGAGGACGCTTTTCCTAAAGCGGTCCTGAGCAGTCTGTCTATTTACAGAGCCTGCTGAAGGGACGCCTGACCGGGGGGAATTCTCCACAACCTCCGTACGGCTTTCGACTTTCCTTCTCCTCTGGGATTGGGAGCTTGGAAGAGGTCTAGGCCTGGGAGCATCGCAGAGACGGTCAGACGCCCCCTCACAACACTGGGGACACTCACTTCACTATAATAGTCACTTTCACAATCCTTACCTTTCATGGCAGCCATTTTGGATTTCATCCTGTGAAGAGTAGCTTTCAGCTCAGCAATTTCCGAGGCGAATCTGAATGTAAAGCCAGTGAGGGCCCTGATACAGAATTAGAATCAAAAGCATAGTTCAGGGAAGAGTTAGAATCATTAAAAGGCTCAATAGGCCTTGTACTACTACCCGCAATCTTAGATGCAGCCCTTCTGACTCTATCCCTTTCTAACTTCTTCAAGTAAGAAGTTAGAGTCTTCCATTCCTCAACATTCAACCTCTCACACTCATGACAGGTGTTAGAAATAGAACAATCAAAACCTCTACATTTGCGACATACAGTGTGAGGATCAACCGAAGCCTTCGGTATCCTCACCTTGCAGCCTACATTCACACACATTCTCACACAACCACTTGAATCAGACATTCTTGAAGAAAAATCAAAAGCAAAGTCCAAATCCAGTCCACAGTAGCGAATGCCAAAACAACGATCCAGGTACGTCACCAAAAGTCCACAAAAAGATGATCAATTGTCTAGAAAAGCGAATTCCAGTCAAGAGGTGGCAGCAACGATGTTGATACCACCGGCGACAGAAAATAAATGAGTAGAAAACGGGAATGGTTCCTAGTCCTGCCCGCCCAGGGCAGGCCGGTAGATCACCTGACCTACCTGCAGCGAGTGGCGCGAAATTTGAATTTCTGTCGGGGACGACGGAGTCTTAGCTATGTATATATCTGACAGGTAAGTTGATTGTATGAAAATTCAAATTCCTGGCGGCGGTGGCGGCGCTGCCATCGTTTTGTGTAGGTTATACAGATCCCGCCCACTTTTGGGAATATCCGGTGCTAATGAGCTTAACTTCTTCAATTGTCGTTTGAGCCACAACGTCCATCTGTTGGGGAGGAGGGAGGGCTCTGATTATGTAATTGTTTGGTAAATATATGTTGAAACCTTATTTTTTCATTAAAATATCATTTTCACATAAGTGACTTACCAAACAATTACATTAGCTGACTCCACATTACCTGGAAGGTGGGTACGTATATGGACGCTTTAAGAACAAAAAACGAAAATCATGTGCTCACATTATATATAATGTTTGCAGTACTTTTACCTTGTGAGAGAGCAGCTACAGGTAGATACTGCCTCTGCTCGGCGCTCTCATCACATGTAGGAGACATGGCAGTGATGGCCAGGGTCGTCCCTACTAATGGTGGGATTTTTGCAATCATGGAAGTACACCGATGATTGACAAAATGATATTGTTATGTTACAATAAAGATTCATACATACTTACCTGGCAGATATATACATAGCTAAGACTCCGTCGTCCCCGACAGAAATTCAAATTTCGCGCCACACGCTACAGGTAGGTCAGGTGATCTACCGGCCTGCCCTGGGCGGCAGGACTAGGAACCATTCCCGTTTTCTATCATATTTTCTCTCTTCCACCTGTCTCCTGCGGGGAGGCTGGGTGGGCCTTTAATTGTATATATCTGCCAGGTAAGTATGTATGAAACTTTATTGTAACATAACAATATCATTTCATACAATCAACTTACCTGTCAGATATATACATAGCTGATTGGCACCCTTTGGTGGAGGTTAAGAGACAGCTACTTATGGAATAGACAGGTAAACAACATATGTTGTAGGTATAAATAAAACCTTGGTTCCTACCTGATAGGTGGTAGACTTCGTGGGTGTTTGCCCAGTAGTCTGCATCACCTCAAGAAACTTTAGCGAGATATATGATCTATGGCCAAGAGTTCTTGTGGGTCTGCCGAAGGGGTCTTATCCGCTTACTCAGCAGAGCCTGAAAGGACTTTGTCAATGGGTGCTGATCCACTTATATGACAATACACCTTATGAGGAGCACACAACCAATTCCCGACCACCTGATCCTAACCACATGTTAGAAATAAAGATGTTCCGAGTTATCCCCGAACTCTTCACAAACAACCATAACTCAAAAGCACAATATGCACACATACATAATTTTCAAAAAAAAATTTTATACTCATCTAATTAGATATGACAAGAGTTTCTTACTGAACAACAGAGACGGCCGCCCGTGCAGCACCAAGTCCTTTTTGTTAGAAGAGACTCCAGAACATATCTAAAAAGAAGGTAAGTATGTATATACTTAAGGATTGGTATTGGCTCCCATACCCAGGATCGTATCCGCCGATACGAAAGGACCCAGAGAAAAACATTTCTCATAGGTCACACGAACGTCTTTCAAGTAATGAGATGCGAAATACTGGTTAGTGCATCTCCAAAACCTGTCGGTTATCTATGATGTTTTTAAGCGACATATTCTTATGAAACGAGAGAGACGTCGCTACTGCTCTCACTTCATGAGCTTTCACTCTTAAGTCGGAACTCTTCGTCAGGACAGATCTTATGCGCGTCTGTAATGACGTTTCTCACAAAGAATGCAAGAGCATTCTTGGACATCAGTCTTGTGGGGTCTTTTACCGCGCACCAAAGACCTTGCCTAGAGCCTCCCATCTGGTGCTTTCTCTGAAGGTAGAATTTCAGAGCTCTTACAGGACATAGAGACCTCTCTGCTTTCTCTGCCTACGAGACTCGATAAGCCTTTGACTTCGAATGACTTAGGCCAGGGATTCGTGGGATTCTCGTTTTTTAGCTAAAAACAGGGAGGGTCTTAAACGAGCAAATAGCTGAGTCTCCCTTGAATCCTACTTTATCCTGCAGAGCATGTAATTCACTAATTCTCTTTGCCGTAGCTAAAGATAATAGGAATAGGCATTTCCTGGTGATGTCTCTAAACGATGCCAGATGAGGAGGTTCGAACCTTTCAGATGATAGGAACTTGAGAACCACGTCTAGGTTCCAGTTAGGAGGGACCAGTTCCTTTGACTTTGAAGTCTCAAAGGACCTTATGAGATCGTAGAGATCCTTGTTATCTGCCAGATCTAATCCTCTATTCCTGAAGACTGCCGAGAGCATACTTCTGTATCCCTTTATTGTGGATACAGGAATAGAAGGAAATCCGCAATTTCCACTACAGAGGTAGTGGAGAGGACAACTTCTTAGTTCTACACCACCTTCTAAAAAACCTCCCACTTAGACTGATATACTTGTCTATACTCTGTTTTTTTTCATCTGTCCATCTGCCTATGGTGTTTGTGTATGGCACACTGCGTCCCGGTAAATAGTTACGCTGTGTGTAAGTGTTAGGTTAAATAAAAGGATATCTGGGTGTACATTTGCAACTGAAAAGTGTTTTTAATAATTTACTGTATGCGAATTACACCGTTAATATTCGAAATAGGATATTATTTAATCGTTGAATGTAAGCTGAATGTAACTCTCTTAAGCCCGGGACGCAGTGTTACCATACAAAAACACCATAGGCAGATGGACAGATAAAAAAAAACAGAGTATAGTGAAGGTTCTGCGGGCTCTCGCGATCGCGCTTGCAACTTTGCGAGAAAACCCTCTCGCTCTGACGAGTCTTTCGATAGTCGAAAGGCAGTCAGAGCGAGAGCGGGAGGTTTGATGATACCTCTGGAAGTGTGGCTGTTTGAGAAGATCCATCCTTCTTGGGAAAGTCTACGATCCACTCCACCACCTCCGTGAACCAGTCTTGAGCCGGCCAAAAAGGGGGCTATCAATGTCATCCTCGTCCCATTTGAAGCCACAAACTTTTTCAGCACTAGTCCCAGGATTTTGAATGGAGGAAAAGCGTAGACGTCTACGTGAGACCAGTCCAGCAGGAAGGCGTCTACCATCAGAGCTCTGGGGTCTTCCACGACCGAGCAAAAGACTGCCAGCCTTTTGGAGATGAACGTGGCGAAGAGATCCACATGAGGAGTCCCCCACAGAGACCAGAGATCTTGACACACCTCTTCGTGTAGGGTCCACTCTGTGTGAAGGACCTGGTTCCTCCTGCTGAGCCTGTCCGCCCTCACATTCCTTTCTCCCTGAACAAACCTTGTAAGTAGGGAGATGTTCCTCTGAGACGTCCAAAGTAAAAGATCTTTTGTAAGTTCGTAAAGGAACGAGGAGTGAGTCCCTCCTTGTTTTCGAATGTAGGCAAGTGCTGTGGTGTAGTCCACATTTACTTGAACTACTTTGTTTCAAAAACAAGAGATTCTAGACTCTTCAAAGCCAGGTGTACGGCGAAGAGCTCTTTGCAGTTTATGTGCCAAGACACCTGTACTGTTTCCCAGGGTGCCTGTCACCTCCTTTCGAGCCTAATGTTGCTCCCCAACCTTTCTCCGACGCGTCAGAGTACAACACTAGGTCTGGGTTCTGGATTTTTAGAGAGATTCCTTTGTTCTCTTTCAGAGGGGGCAACCACCATTCCAAGTGCGGTCTTATCTCCACTGGAATGGGAAAGGCGTCTGAAAGATGTCCGGTCTTCCAACTCCAAGACCTCTTGAGGAAGAATTGAAGCGGACGTAAATGAAGTCTTCCTAGCGGGAAGAACTGTTCGAGCGAGGAAAGGGTCCCTAGAAGGCTCAGCCATTCCCTCGCCGACGTCTGTTCCTTCCCTAAGAAGAGAGAGACTTTCTGCAAACCTTTTGCGATTCTCTCTTGTGAAGGAAATACTCGAAAACCCCGAGAATCCATCTGAATCCCCAGATAGACTAAGTTCTGTCTGGGGGTCAGCTGCGACTTCTCGAGGTTTACGAGTAATCCCAACGATCTGATCAGGTTTAAAGTCAACGTAAGGTCCTCCAAGCACTGTCTCTCTGATCTGGCCCTGATGAGCCAGTCGTCCAGATACAGAGAGATATTTACTCCTTTGAGGTGAAGAAACCTCGCCACATTCTTCATCAGGCTTGTGAAGACCTGAGGAGCTGTGGAAAGGCCGAAACACAAGGCTCTGAACTGAAAGATCCTTCCCCCCGTCATGAAACGGAGGTACTTCTTCGATGAAGGGTGGATCGGGACGTGAAAATAGGCGTCCTGGAGATCCAGAGACACCATCCAATCTCCTTGTCGCAATGACGCCAGAACTGAGGCAGAAGTCTCCATCGAGAACTTCTCCTTCTGAACAAATTTGTTCAGAGAGCTGACGTCTAGTACTGGTCTCCAGCCTCCCGAGGCTTTCGCAACCAGAAAAAGGCGATTGTAAAACCCCGGGGAGTTTTGATCCAGTACTAGTTCTATCGCTCTCTTGTCCCACATCTGATCCACCATCGATCGAAGAGTATCTCTCAGCACAGGATCCTTGTACTTGGCTGTTAGTTCCCGCGGTGTTGACGTTAGGGGAGGAGTGTCCAGGAAAGGGATACGATATCCCTTCCTTATTACAGACATAGATGAAGCGTCTGTGTTTATAAGTGCCCAGGCCTCCACAAATCCCAGGAGCCTGGCACCTACTGGTGCTTGGAGGAGAGAAGCATCACTTTCCCTTTTTAAGGGACGAAAGGCAGACCTACCTCTCTTCTCAGGAGCCTTCCTTCTTGCGGGAGCTCTGGAGGTCGGGCCACCTCGAAAGGGCTGAACTGATGTACTCGGACCTTTCTTTTCCGTCACAGTAGCAGGTTTCTTCTTCCTTGCTGACTGAGTAAGAAGGTCTTGAGTTGCCTTCTCAGTTAATGAACGAGAAATGTCCTTCACTTAACTGGAAAAAAAAAAGAGAAAAGGGAACAAAAAGTCTGACAATGGAGAGTACAGTAGCGCTGCCCTCTGAGAGTGGGAGACCGCTTTGGTCAAAAAGGCACTAAAGACTGTCCTCTTTTTAAGAAGACCTGCTCCAAATAAAGAGGAGATCTCAACCGAGCCATCCTGTACCGCTTTGTCTATACAAGACAAAATACACAGAAGGACTTCTGGTTCGAGTCCTTCAGAATCATGGGCTTTCTTGGACATCACCCCAAGGGACCAATCTAAGAAGTTGAAAACTTCTAATACATGGAAGAGTCCCTTGAGGAGATGATCCAGTTCTGAAATGCCCCAAGTTATACGGGTCGAGAGTTCAAACTTTGTCTACATGAAGCTCGAAAAGTCCGCTTCTGTCGAAGACGGAAGAGAAATGCCATATTCTCTCCCGTCTGATACCAAATGCCTCGTTTACCAGCTAGTCTCGCTGGGGGCATGCAGAAGACCGTCTTATCAACTCCTTCTTCGACTTCATCCATGAGTTTAATGACTGAAGAGCCCTCTTCATCGAAATGGCGGGTTTCTTCATTCTAAGAAAAGACGAAGACTTCTTCGTCTTTGCACTCGAGAAAAGAGAGCGCGGAGAAGGAGGAGCGGCAGGGGTCAAGTCGTCTCCATACTCTTCTAGAAGCAAGGCTGTCAAAACTTTATAGTTCGACAGTCCTTCTCTTCCCTGATACTCGTCCTCCGCAGTTTGCTTTCTAACTCGGGGTCTAGATGAGTCTCCGCTAACAAATCAGGACGTCTTTCCTCTGGGGGAGACAAACTCCTGATAGGAGAGGGACTAAGGGAATGATATTCCTTCCTCTTCAAAGCTTTAATATTCTTGGAAGGCGCCAACAGCCTAGGCTTCTCTCCATAAAAGGATGACGCCTCCCGCTTGGATGACGCTTCTCGTCCGCCAAGCGTCCTGGCTGACGCCTCCCGCTTGTCTGGCTGCTGACGTCTGGATGACGCCTCGCGCCTGGAAGACGCTTCGCTCTCAACTGGCGTCCTAACTGGCGCCAATACCTTGGTTGGAGCCTCGCGCTTATAAGACGCTTTTAATGACGCTTCACGCCTATAAGACGCCTCACGTCTATCTGGCGTTACGTTTCTGCCGTAAGGTTCCCTCGATCTCGATCTCGAAACCGAAGCCTCTGCGGTATGTTTGGAAGCTTCACGTCTGCATGACGCCTCTCGATTTGCAGGGGAGAGAGGACGAGTCTTCTTGATTTTTTTTTTTTTGGAAGCGAAACGTCCTTCTTACGAGGAGGATCCCTCGCTAACACTCCCACCAAAGAGGCTAGTTGTTCCTGCACTGCCATGAGAATCTTCCTTGAAGCTTCTCCCACGTCATGTTCAATCGGGGGAGAAGGAGTAGGAAAGCGTTCTTCCACGTCCACGTCGGGTGACGCTGACGCCACCTTCGCCTTTTTAATTGACGAGGGAGCTTCATCTGAGAAACGCTCCGGGCTCGAATCCAATTCAGGTTCTTTCAAATGCCGTTTCAGAGGCCTAGATAGATCCGACTCCTTCCACCCTCGTTTAGGTGAGGGAGAGGGAGAGGATGAGAAACACTCACGCAGGACGCTTTTTCTAAAGCGACCCTGGAGCAGCCTGCAACGAAACAGAGCCTGCTGAAGGGACGTCTGACCGTTGGGGATTCCCCACGACCTCCTTAAGGCTTTCGACTTTCCTTCTCCTCTGGGCATGGGAGCTTGGAAGAGGTCTAGGCCTGGGAGCGTCGCAGGGACGATCAAACGCCCCCTCCACAACACTGGGAGAACTCACTTCACTGTAACGTTCACTTTCACTAGCCTTACCTTGTAAGTCCGCCATTTTGGACTTCATCTGCTGAATTGTAGCTTTCAGATTGGCGATTTTCGAGGTCGAATCAGAAAGTAAAGCTTGTGAATTAGACATATAGGGAGAATCCAACTCATCAGGATTGAGAGGATCAATAAAAGGCTCAATAGGCCTTGTACTCACACCTTTCAAACGTCTAACCCTATCCCTCTCTAACTTCTTCAAATAAGAAGTTAAAGTCTTCCATTCTTCTGCATTTAATCCCTCACATTCATGACAGGTATTAGTAGAAGAACACTGAAACCCCCTACATTTACGACATTACCAGTTGGTGAGGAATCACCGAAGCCTTCGGTATCCTCACCCTGCAGCCTACATTCACACACATTCTCACACTCACATTTGAATCAGACATACTGAGAAAATTCCAAAAAGCAAGTCCAAAATCAGTCCACAGTAGCGAATGCCAAAAACACGATCCAGATACGTCACCAAAAAGCCGAGAAACGATGATCAAAGGATGAAATAAGAATCTAAGTCAGGAGGTACTAATAGCAACAATGTTGATACCACCGGCGACAGAGAAAATATGATAGAAAACGGGAATGGTTCCTAAGTCCTCCTTCCGCCGCCCAGGGCAGGCCGGTAGATCACCTGACCTACCTGTAGCGAGTGGCGCGAAATTTGAATTTCTGTCGGGGACGACGGAGTCTTAGCTATGTATATATCTGACAGGTAAGTTGATTGTATGAAAACAATAATTTGCCCTCGCCCTGGGCGAAAAGACCAGATAAAAACACACAACACCATCACCTATACTAAAAACCATATGATGCCCTTAACCAGATATAAGAACTGGTGGGTACTTCAGGTACATGTACCAGTACATGTACCCCCGGGCTCCCCAAAAACTCAAAATCCTCAAATCCAAGGCGAGGAGATAGTAGAGGGAAAAACCGGGTCCCCCTATGCTTCCTCTCCCAACACCATTCCCGCTACTGACAACGGTCCCAATCTAAAGCAGTTTTTGTAAGTAGTTTCTACCTCCTTCAAATAGTACGATGCAAACACCGATTTCGACCTCCAGAATGTTGTTTGCATAATGGAGGATAGAGACATATTTTGTCTGAAAGCCAAAGACATTGCTACTGCATGAATCTCGTGCATCTTCACTTTCAGCACCCTAAGAGCATGTTCCTGAATTTGGGCAGGCGCTTCTCGGATCAAACCCCTCAGGAAAAAGGACATTGCATTCTTCGAAAGAGGCCAAGACGACCGGGTCTTTCACCGAGCACCAGTCGGTTCGACCCTCCCCTCACAGTTTCTATCCTAGTCAGGTAGTGTCTGATGGCTCTGACCGGACACAATGTACGTTCCTCATCCTCCGACCCGACTTACTCCGTTAAGTTCTTTATCTTGAAAGAACAGGGCCAAGAATTCGAAGGATCCTCATTCTTAGCAAGGAAGTCTGTTACATATGAACAAACTGCATTGCCCTGGGCGAACCCACTCCTACTCATCGCCTGCAACTCGCTTACTCTTCCCGCTGTGGCTAAGGCGACTAGGAACAGTGCCTTCCTAGTTACATCTCTCAAGGTTGCCGAATTCAACGGTTCGAATTGGGGACTGTTGAGCCACCTTAAAACTACATCCAAATTCCATTCCACTTCTTCAGGCTTGAAAATCTTGGAGGAACTAAAGGATCTGATCAGGTCACTGATGTCCTGATTTGACGAGATGTTGAGGCCTCTATGCTTGAATACTGATGTAAGCACGGCTCTATGTCCTTTAATAGTTGACGTGGCCAACTTCTTGGCGTCCCTCAGAAATAACAAATTCCGCAATTTCTGTTATAGATGTTTCAGAAGAAGAGATGCTATGTCGTTTGCACCATGACCTAAAGACTCTCCACTTGGACTGGTAGAGCTTGGCAGAAGAGCTTCTTCTGTTGCTAGCAATAGCTTCTGGCACCCTTCGCGAAAAACCTTTTGCTCTGACCAGGTTCCTGACAGTCTGAATCCTGTCAGGGCCAGAGCGGACAATCATTGGCAATATCTGTTGAAATCGGTTGTCTGAGAAGCATTGGATTTTGTGGAAGTAGCCTGGGAAAATCCACCAGCAGATTGAGAAGGTCCGGGAACCACTCCTGGGCCAGAATGGAGCTACTAGGGTCAGTGTTACATTCTGGTGCGATTGAAGCTTGTTTAATACCTCTCTTATCATCCCGAAGGGAGGAAAAGCATAATGTCCAGTCCTGTCCAATCTAGTAGCATCACATCTGCTCTCCATGCTAATGGGTTCTGGAATCGGAGAACAGAAAATGGGGAGGCGATTGTTCCTTGATGTGGCAAACAGGTCTATTGATGGTCTTCCCCAAAGTTTCCGGAGTCCTGACAACACTCTGTCCGTTCAGAGTCCATTCTGTTGGTAACATCTGATTCACTGACTCAGTTCATCTGCAGTAAAGTTGCATTTTTCCTTGGACAATCTTGGAAAAAGGGTGATCCTCTTCTCGTTCGTCCAGGTGAGGAGATCTTCGGCTATCGTTGTTGAGAGAGAACGAGTGGGTCCCTCCCAAAAAAAAAAAATGCTTCCGTATATATGACAACGCTGTGGTGGTCTGAGTAGACCGCTATGTTCCTTCCGGTGACTAAATGGTCGAACGCTTGTTCCTTCCCATTTATGGTGCAAGGTCTTTTCTCGTTCTGTCCACAGACCTGATACTCTCGTCTCCTAGGAGGGCTCCCCCATCCGTTGCCCGAAGGCGTCGAGAAGAACCTGCAGGTCGGGGTTCAACACGACTAGGGAAAATCCTTCTTATAATCTCTCCCTTGAATGCCACCAATGAAGATCCACCTTTATCTCTTCCGTCAGAGGGAAAACTAGTGAGTCCGGTTGTGTCTTCCGAGACCAATTTGCTTTCAGGAAGAACTGAAGCGGCCTCATGCATAGGTGTCCTAACCTGACAAAACTCTCCACTGAAGCCAGGGTCCCGAGGAGGCTCATCCATTCGAGAGCTGAGCAGGACGGGCGAACAAGAAATTGCTGGACTGTCGACAGGCAGGACTCTACCCTCTTCGGGGAGAGAAAAGCCCGAAAAGCTAGTCTAGTATCATCCCTAAATAGAGAATCCTCTTAGTTGGAATCAATTGGGACTTCTCCGTGTTTATTAGAATATCCAATTGCTGTGTCAAGTAAGTGTCTTCTCCAAGTCCTTCACACACTGACGACTGGATCTGGCTCTCAGGAGCCAGTCATCTAAGTAAAAGGCTGTGTTGATCCCCATCAAATGCAGCCACTTTCCCAGAGGAGCGAGAATCCGAGTAAATACTTGAGGGGCAGTTGACAGACCGAAGCAGAGGGCTCTGAACTGGAAGACTCTCTTCTTGAAGACGAATCTCAGGAACTTCCTGGAGCTCTGATGGATGGGGACATGGAAGTATGCATCCTTCATGTCGAGAGACACCATCCAGTCGCCCGGCTGGATGGCCGACATTACCGATCGACTGGTTTCCATTCAGAATTTCGTCTTCCGGACGAAGAGGTTCAGAGCGCTTACGTCCAAAACAGGTCTCCATCCCCCACCCCCCTGATGCCTTGGGGACTACAAAGAGCCTGTTGTAAAATCCTGGGGAGTTCGTGTCTGTTACCTCCTCTATGGCCTCTTTGCTGATGAGCTCTTCTACTTCTTTGGCTACAGCCAAAGCTCTTGTTGATCCTGTCAAGTATGCTGTCAAACAGACAGGTGTATTGGACAATGGTGGATCCTGCATAAATGGGATCACATTACCCACTGTTCCGCTCCTCTATGGCCTCTTTGCTGATGAGCTCTTCTACTTCTTTGGCTAAAGCCAAAGCTCTTGTTGATCCTGTCAAGTATGCTGTCAAACAGACAGGTGTATTGGACAGTGGTGGATCCTTCGTAAATGGGATCACATTATCCACTGTTCTGCTCTTCTTCGACTCCATTCCTCCCAGTAGTCGTGGAGTCTTGCCCCCCCCCCCCCCCCCCCCCCCCCCCCCCCCCCCCCCCCCCCCCCCCCCCCCCCACCCCCGGGGCCGTCCCCCCCCCCCCCCCCACCCCCCCCCCCCCCCCCCCCCCCCCCCCCGGGCGTGTGAAGGATCTTTTATTCATTATCTGTCTTAAAGGAAGGTTTCTTGGTAGACTTGGAGGTAGTTCGTAGGTTAGTCCTTGGTCTCTGCTGCCACCTCGACTTACCTCCTCGAAAGGGATGCTTTTGTAGAGGGGAAGCTTTAGCTCCCGTCGCTGGAGGTTCCTTGGGTCTTCTCGCTGACTGAGAAAGATGACTGGTGGACTTTTTCTCGAGGTCCGACAGTACATGCTTGATGGTTTCTTTTGGGAACAGGTGAGATTTACTCGGGGGAGAACAACAAAGCCGATTTTTGGTTCGTGGTTACTCCTCGAGATGTGAAGGAGCACCACCGTTCTCTCTTCTTGAGTACTCCCATAGTGAATGGGCAGCCAATTCCCCTGAACCGTCTCTTACTGCCATGTCCGCACAGGACAACACATTGAGCCAGTCCGCAGAAAATTCTTCGTCCAGAGATTGGCAATCTTCAATTTTTCTGGCTAACACTGCAATTGTCCAATCCAGAAAACTGAAAACTTCGATCACTTTGTACAAGTTCTTCACCAGGTGATCTAACTCGGGTGAAGAGAACAACACTTTCGCAGCCGAGAACTCTGCTCTTCTGTGCGAGTCCACAGGGGCCGTGAGAAGTCTCCTTGGAAGGAGGCAGATACTCCCAAAGAAGGAACTTCTCCTGTCACATAAAACCTGTAGGTTTTATTCTGCAGCTTCGACGGAGGGTAGGCGAACGAAGCCTTGCCTGACTCCCTCTTCCGACAGGATGGACAGACACCCTGTCTTCTTCTTCAAAAAGACCATAAATTCTTGGAAGTGATGATTAAAGGGGCCCAAAGCAGAATCCTCAGCAAGGATTTGATCTTCGAATCATCCTTGGTCGAAGTTGAAGTCGTGGCTGTCATAAGGCTCTTCTTCGAAAATGAACGACTGGGAGTCAAAAGAACACGAAACGTATGAGGCGAACAAGTCGAAAGAACACGAGACGTATGAGGCGAACGAGTCGAAAATCCTATCGACACACAACGAGGTGAGTCGGCCTTGCAAGCACGCGTAGCGCTGTATAAAAACACACGTGAGTGTCTAACTTTGTCCGAAGTTACGCTATCCGAAGAGGACTGGCAATCTACCCAGAAAATCTGGTCCGGAGTGAAACTGCAAGAAGGTTGTGGACTCCAGTGCTCCTTGGATCTCTTAATAGGTGGCGACATACCTCTCGCGGCACTGGGCATGTCTCTTCAATGGACACGACACTAAATCACTCCACACTTTTTGCCTCGACACAGGCGACTGCACTTCCGAGTCAGATGACAACTGCACATCACGGATATCTATGCCTTTCCAGCAGCGTTTCTTGGGCACTCGCGAGTCGACTACGTCGACGGAGTCGGCGACTGACCGTGGGCAAAATAAACTCCCCCAGTCTCCCTTCGACCTCCAGTATGTCTTCTCCCGGGAGCTGGGGAGCGGGACAGTGACCTTCGTCTAGGAGAACAGGGGTAACGGACAGCCGCCTCCTCGGACACAACACTGACATTTGGCCTAACACTGGCCTTTTCACTTGACTTCTCTACGAAAGCACAAAACGACATTCCTAAAATCCATAATGGATTTTGCCAAGGACTCAAATTTCTTGTCCATGTTGGACTCTAACACAGAAATGGTGTTGGGATCGGAAAACATAGGATACCTGTTCTGGAGTAATTGGTACTGAAGTTGGAGGACTATAAATAGGTGAAATATTAGATAAAAGTGGAGAAGATAGTGACGGTTTGTTCGCCCTCTAAAGGCACAGGAGTTGTCTCTACTCTAGTTATACTACCCGCTCTAAGAGCTGCTTTCCTTTTTTGTTCTATCTTTGTCCATTTTATCCAAATGAGCTTGAAAAGTCTTCCAACCTTGTTCATCTAACTACGGCACTCATCACAAGTTAATTCCTTGCTACAGCACTGACCCCTACTTTTAACATATTTGGAGTGTGGATCGGTAAACATAGTTTAGCTAATCTAGTTTGCAGCCACTGCTGCAAAACCTAACTAACAAAGAACTAGCATCAGACATCTTCGTAATAACTTGCTAATAACTAGGCAGCTAGCTGATGAAGCAAAAAACCAACCAAGAAATAAAAGATATAATCCACAATGGCGATGAAAGTCAACTGCAACAACCAAACCAACGGGTTTTGTTGTAAAAACCCCCCATTTGTTGGACCGGCAGAAGAAAACTAATTGAAGAAGTTAGCTCAGCGGTACCGGGTATTCCCGAAAGTGGGCGGGATCTGTATCACCTACACAAACAGTGGCAGCGCCGCCACAGTGCCAGGAATTTGAATTTTCGAATGCCAGGTAAGAAAGCGTACAGCTAATGTAATTGTTTGGTAAGTCACTTACGTGAAAATCCAGGTTACGAAAGCAAAGACGAAGATTTTTTTGCTTCTGTGTACGAAAATAATTCAGGTTGCGAAAGGGTAAGTCTGAGATTCGCCTGGGCCGCTGAGAACAATTTTAAAACTCGCGCGCCGCCAACTCAGTAGACTCACTACTATCCTCCCGCTCTCCCATTGGTTCCTGATGATAGTCACCGCCGTAAGATCCTGCTCTCCTATTGGTCAGCATCTGTCCCATCATGCCTCTAAGTAAAGGCATTCCTTGACCATTTTTTTGCGGCAACATTATCGTAATCAAATATATTTAGTTTGTTAACGTAAATTTGTGTTAGTGATTTCGCTTTCGTTGTACTGTAAGTTACTTTATCATGTTGTGTGTGAACTTAATTACTTACGTTGTTAGCCATGGGTCCCAAGAATGTTGCTGAAGTTCACGGAAAGAAGAGGATGCTTTCTATGGAGACAAAGAGGGAGATAATCAAGAAGTGTTAATGTTTTCTGCCATTTGTTAATGTGTTTCGTAAAGTTTAGTGTTAATGTTTTCTGCAATTTTTTAATGTGTTTCGTAAAGTTAAGTGTTCGTGTTTTCTGCCATTTGTCCTCCTCCTTTGTTGCCACTTTTGGACATCGCCTCAGTCAAAAGTTAAGGTTCCACATTTTACTACATGCGTACGTGCATGTAAGTAGAGTATTTCTTGTACCCTGTACACTAATACATTTTATTTACAGGTACAGTCATGGTTAGGTTAGGTATTGAATGGTGCAAATTGTTGTATTTCATTGTTTATTGGTCAATTTAGCTTTATTATAAAATTTACTGTGGTGTTTTTGTAGGGCTTGGAACCAATTAGGCAATTTACATGTAAAATGTAGTTCTAGATACAAAAAAAAAGGTTATGAAGGCCGCTTCGGAACAGATTAATTTTGTAACCTGAGGCACTACTGTACTCTAGTTGATTGCCATCTGGCAAGAGCCAACTGTTGAGCCACTCTGGAGGAGAACCCTTCCTGCTTGGAGAATCTCCTGACAGTCTCCAGGCATGAAGATAAAGCATGTGGAACCTCTGATGGAACTGGTGAAAATGAGGTTCGAGAAGATCTGGTCTCTCTGGCAAACGAAGGGGTATCAGGGTGAGATCCAGACTGCCCTCACCAAAGCGAACAGAGGGGAAAAGCATATGTTTGAAGGCCCTCCCACTCCTGCAATAGAGCATCAGTCCCGGCACTCTGAGGAGTCTGGTAAGGGGCAAAGATCTGGCACCGAAAATTCAATGGGGTGGCAAACAGATCAACTGTGACAGTTCACTTCTTTCTGAGGCTATCTAAGACATCCTGGCAAAATGTGTATTCCGACCCTTGAACTTCGTTCGGTCTCGACAAGGCGTCTGCTAAGACACTGTAATGACCCAGGATAAACCGAAGGTCTAACATAATCCTCCTGTCTTCTGCCCAACACAGGATTGATCGGGCTTCTTGAGTGAGAAGATCTGACTGTTTAACTTTCTGGTTTCTTAAGTTTGAGACTGCTGTGGTGTTGTCGACGAAGATCACTACAACTGACTCCGACAGCTGGTCCTGATATGAAAGAAGGCCTAGGTACACTGCCCTTAGTTCCCTCCAACTTATTGACATGATCCTCTCTTCCTCTGACCAAAGGCCTGAGGCGACTTCGGAGCCCAGATGCGCGCCCCAACCTTGATCCGAGGTGTCTGACCAAAACAGACACAGCCACCCGAAGTCCGAGTCTCCCTCTGGGGGGATGGCCCTGGAGGAAGAAACGACCTTGGACAATGAACGACCACAGGTCCAACCAGGAGACTACTTGGATCGTTGCCATGGCAGTGGCTTCCAACGTCGCTGGGCTCCTGCTGCGAGAGAGAAACATTCTCCACGGTCAGGTGCTGCAATGACAGACCCGGACTGAGCCGAACCAGGTCCAGGTCAACCTGTTTAGTCGGTAGAGGCCTATCCGAGGGCATATAGCAGCGCCTTTGACGAGGTAGAGGAGGAGGAAGCAGTCAATCCGAATGGTTGGATCTAAGTGAATTTTCTTGTCTGAGACCAGATCATTCACTTGATCCAACACTCTGTCAGCCAAGGCTGACCATGGGAGTCCCGTCAAGGCCTTGGGTTCCCTCTTGGGTCCCCAAAAGGATTTGAGGCAGGAGGGGCTGCTTCCCAGAGATTGTTGTGCCGACGTATCAGCGCAACAATCTCTGCATCTCGGGGGTGTCCGAATCACTTGGTAAAGGCCCAAGTCCTTCCAGGATCTGTCTTCCCGATCTACTTCCTCGTAAGGGGGAATCAAGCCAGGCCCCTTTGATCCATCCTCTACGACTTGAGCGTACATTTGATGGGGTCCTAAGACACCAGGGACGTATTATTATTAAAGTAGTTTAACCAGACCACTGAGCTGACTTTCAGCTCTCATAAGTCTGGCCTGAAGGATTATATTAAAATAAAAACAATCATGTCTAGGCCAGAGGCAAAGTTCTGGAACCAAATTGTTTATTCGGTGTGATGACAAGTGAGTAAAAATGAACTAAAAACTGCTCAAAGGCACACACTCACACTGGAACACATGCACACAATAAATACATTTACTCATGTATCCATACTTTCATAGAAAACAAAATCAGAATAAGTTAAGTAACATTTAAAAGTTTTGTTTTTAAAAATTCATTAAATAGTCTAATAATTTTCGTATTTTTAAATTTTACTAGGTTTATATTTTATCAACTAAATTACACTTCGTCAAAAACATAAAAATAGGCATGACATAGGTCGCTGTCACTGAATTCCGTGGAGAAATCTCCAAGGGGTTCCTTCTATTCTCCTCACCCCTCTGGGTTTATCCCGGGGAAATAGAGGGAATAGGAGAGGTGGATCAGGTGCCTTTACTCTCCCTTGCAGTGCTGCTGCCAAAGGGGTTGAGCCACGTCCTTGCACCAACCCACAATGGTGACAAGTGCGTGTGCCTAGAAGATAGATTGCAATCATACAAATAGCGGACTCCCGAGGAGAATGTGACTGCTTTTGCCGTGCTGCAGCAGTCCTGGTAGCAGCGCTGGTGGGAGCCGCAGAGATGCGGTCCCCTGCTTGGCGAGAACGCACATTGTCCTCACAACGGACCCCAGTGCTCTTCGAGGCCGAAGCCCCTTGCGAAGAAGACTGAATAGGGGACCTCCACAAAGTCTCTCCTGTTGCTCCTTCCCTTGGGACAGATGCAACACTCGTGGCTCCTGACAAAGAACCAGGCTACGTCTTCGCAGGTGGGGCCGAGCAGTGTTTGTATGGTGCTTTTACATTGCATGGAACCAGTGGTTATCCAGCAATGGGACCAACAGCTTTATGTGACTTCCGAACCACATCGAGAGTGAACTTCTATCACCTGAAATACACATTTCTCACTCCTGAATAGAATGGCCGAGAATCGAACCCGCGACCACCGAGGTGAAACGCTAATACCATACCAACCACACCGCTGAGGCGCTGGGCCGAGCAGTGGCTCGATTCCTTCTCTCTTCCTGGGACACTGTCCCAATGGGGAGCTGATCCCGCATTCTTGGCGGTGGATGTGCTACTTTGCTTGGAGGGTTGCACATTCGGGAAAGCTTGCAAATGAGATCCCGACACGGCCCTGGTTACATAGGCAGCGCCTTTAGAACCTGGGGCTGGAGAACGAACCTTCGCTCGTGCTTCAGTGGCTCCCAAGGCACTTGCCCCTGAAGGCGGAATCTTGGTTCCCACTCCTGAAGGAGTGGGAGAGCCGACGAGAGAGCCAACTGCCTTCCCCCTGGAGGGGGTATGCAGGGCCTTCAAAGTCTCGACACAAGACTTCTTAGGGGGCAGAGAGCCAACCTTCCTCTTCTTAGGCTGTGAAACCTTCAAAGGGGGAGGTGAGGAGGAGGCAGATGAAGACGATGACGACAAGGAAGAAGAAAAAGACGACAACACCTTTCTCGATCTCTTCTTCAACTTCCTTTTCAACAGCTTCTTCAGAATCGTAGTCAGGGCCAACCAGGGAACATTGGGATGAGCTGGCCCGGGAACGGGAGCAGTAGCAGGGTCGGGAACAGGTCTGGCAAATACAGGTTTGGCAGCAGGAACAGTGGCAGAACCAGAGCCGCTATCTGGAGTGTGATGCATGGCAGTACCCATCATCGGCATTGCTGTCATGTCTGGGGACATCAGGGATGGCAGGAACCCAGGGGGCAGCATCAGGAAATTGAAAGGAGGCAGTTGCTGATGACTGCCACCCACGGAAGTCACGTTTCATGGGTTGATGAGACCAGACCAGGTGTGTGGGGAGCAAAGTAGCCGGGCTGGGAGGTCGTGGTCATAGTTGCAGTAACCACCAGGTGTGTGGCTGCATTGCTGGGATCGCGGTTCAAGTGAGACAGCAGAGCTGTCACCGACGGAGGACCCACAAGACCCAGGGAAGACCAGGCCTGGACCAACCCCAACACCTCACCTGCAGAAGCAAAAGTCGGGTTAGGGGGAGGGGTCCATCCTTGCTCCGAAGGAGATCCTTCGGGATAAGGATGGATCCCACAAGGCACATTACTTAGGGCTGAGGCAGAAGAAGCCGCCCCCTTTCTTCCCCCGACTCATCGAAAGGGCAAGGAGAGAGAGAGAAGCCTTCCCGGAGGGGTGGCAGCAAACAGGATGATCAGTAGGAGAGAAGTACAAGGAAGAAGGATCAATTACAGGAGTGGAACAAGAGGAAACACTCCAAACAAGTCACTAAAACATCACAATCGTAACCTCGGCAGGAAGCACACAGTGTGTGAGGGTCATCTTCTACCGAGGCACCAAATCTTTTATTGCATTTCTTGCTGTCTACCCGGGGGGCAATGCTGGCAGGGGGCAGAAGGCGGCAGAGGCAGAATATCAAGTGTTTGTTGATTGTCCATCTAATCAAGCAACCACACAAACAAAAGGAAAAATCCCACCAGGATAGAAGTGAGGAAACAGCTACGACAGTCGGGCAGAGAGCGATGTGGAAACACGTCTTCTCACGACGGCAGCCGAAAGTAAACTGGAAAGCTCACTCCCAGTCGGGTGACAACCAATGCCCGGACTGGTAGTTAACTACCATACCACCTTGTTTGAAGATTCAGTGGCCACGTCCAGGCTTCGCCTTAAGTACGTAATTCCTATTGTAAAGGATCAACGGTTTGTATACCATGTAGTTACAATTTAACATCTGCAACATCTCAATTATAAGATGCAATAGTTATTGGAATATCACTCACCCCTTTCCTGAAATATTGAATAAAACTCATTGGTCTAATGCACTTTTTGCATCAATTTATAAAATATCTGTCACTTGAAATTGAAAAAACCAAACCCAAACAATCACATGGTTTAAAAAAAAACTATATATGGTTTAAACCAATCCACCCTGTAAATTTCAGCTATTAGGCAAGGCAAACCCTCCTTTCAACATTCAGTTAGTTTAAATAAAATTTGTCTTTAGTTATGCAAGCATACGCAGATTTTGGCCTATGTCACCAAAGCTAATTGACAAAAATAGGTATGTCATTTCCCATAGAATATATCAAATTTTCACGGTAATTTGTATTGTTTGCATAGCATTATCCTTAAGTGCACAATGGCTATTCTTGTACTAAAAGCAATGCTTTGTATTTTAGTATGAACAAAGGCCAGCATATGAAAGATTTAATGTTAGCATGTAGCATAGCTTCTGCTTGGTATTAAAGATGATATTACTGGGTGCATCATACACTGACATCTTGTCTCTACCTACACAGTAGCCAGTCTGTTACATGCTGGGTCAGATAAGGTTAGGCATAATGGTAGGTAACCTAGTCTAATTAGGACTTCTCCACAAAGCTATCCTAGATACGGCCAAATAGTTTTTGCCATGGCTATGGAACCGACAGCCAGTTTCCAGCTTTCCAAAGCTATGTATCTGACAGTTAGTGTTATCATGAGAACCTGTGTTATCTATGTAACAAGGCTGTTTATTGGTCGCAATTTTGCCCTATTACTAGCTATGGAGGCAGGGGAAGGTATTGTTACCTCATAAACTGTAATCAAATTATTCTTCTTCTGTTATTGGATCTGACATAGTAATACACACTCATGTGCATAAAAAAACTGTCAGTACAATAACAAGAACACTTCCCTAAATGTCGGATACACAGGCTAGCTTTGGAAAGTCGGAAACCAGCTGTCAGTTCCATAGCCACACCGTAATGTTATACCTAGGTTTTACTGCAACAGGAAAATCTAGTCCAGGAGATTTAGGCTACACAAGGTGGCTTTTGGAAAACAGATTAAAAATTTATGGTAATTTATGAAAATGAACACTACATTAGGTATGGATATGAGCTCAAATTCTTTACAGATAGCATATCCATTGCCATTTTCACCTATGAATTTCTGATAGTGCAGCAGAATTACCCAGCCTTTGTCAAAAATCAACTAGCTAGGTATAGGTAGGTAGCTACCTATGGTAGGTACTAGCTAACCCATATCTACTAGCTTAGGCCTAATCAATATTTTTCCCTGTTAAAGTGAGAGGTTAGAGTATGAGAACTTTGTGCCATACAATGACCCAAGCAGCTTAATGAATGCTATAGGCTAGCCTATACCTAGTACCTTGGATAGGTGGTATAATCCTAAGTAGGCGTATAGGTAGCCTAAACTAGAACTGTCCTAGGGATTGCTTACTTTATAATTGAGATACACTTCTAAAATAAGAATTTATTATACAACCACAAATAAGGAAATTTAGGACTAGGCTATTTGACCATGTGGAGTGGAATATAGGTAGCTAGCCTAGGTACCTAGTAGTGGAAGTTTCTGCTGTGGCAACTTGACCTAGGCTAATAGCCTATCTCTATTATAACTACTATCAGCGTCCTATTGAAGGCTAACCCTAATTTAGAAATTTAGTCGCATCACTTGACTAAATATAACGGTAACCAAAATGGAAATGGGCATATGGGATTCTAATTCTGTCCTTCATCATTGCTATTAGACTAGGGAAGGGACTACCAAGACTGCCGTAACGTGACACCTTGGATGAAAAACACCACCAATATTACAGTAACTCACTTTTCAATAATGCTAGAGAGACTCTCAGGCATCGTGGCATCACCCATAGTGAAAATTAATTCAAGAAACTGTCTCGAATAACGAAACACCGAAAGATCCTCAAGGTTTCACTGCAACAATAGTCTTACACACAAAAGTGATTTCAACTTTTCCCTCCATTCACAAACTCTGATCCTTAGGTCTTTCAGTCTCTGGTGGGCGGTGGCAGCACTCGTTTGTTTGAAAGTAAACAATAATATTAATACCTAACCATTTGAAGGGTGTTTGCCATTTAAAATATGCACATCTAATTTATTGTGGATATTTATCTCAAGTGTAGCTTTGCAATGAGATGTTGCAGAAGTATCAAGACAACATATTTACTCTCTCTCTCTCTCTCTTCTCTTCTCTTCTCTCAATCGTCTCATCCTCTCTACTCTCTCCTTCTCTCCTCTCTCTCCTCGTCGTCACTCTCTCTCTCTCCCTCATCCTCCTCTCTCTCTCTCTAATTAAAGTAAAGTTCCTGATTGGTTGGTGATGCCTTCTAAACATCTTGTACTTCCTGAAATGTCTTGGATATCCTTGTGTAATTGTGTGTTAACGAATGTGTTATGTTTCTTAACTCCTCTTTGGAAATCATTTAAGGTGTTTATCAACAATCTTTATATAACAATTCTGTATAATCGTGGTTCAATACTATAGGTCTTACTGGCAATTCGTCTAAAGAAACGGTAAGAGATTACTACTTGGTTAATCACTCTACAGGCACTGTAACATTAGTTAGTAGGTTCTTATTAACTAAACATTCAAACGAACACGTTTTTTGGTCACCTCACCAAAACTTGTGTTGTTGCCAATCGCTGACCACTTAAAACAAACTTGATACTTATTCTAACCCCTTCTATACTCTCACTTGGAGATTTTCTTTTAATCAACACCAATCTTGCTTGGTTAGTATACACAAAACTGATAAACCTGAACTGATTATATTACCTTTACTCAAATTCTCTCATTCTTAATTATGTCCCTTCTAATCTAAGAAAGTAAATTCGAAGTTAGTGCACTTTAACCCCAAAATTTTTGCTACAAAACCAACTAATTAAAGTAAGGATTGCAACAGTACAAAGATTGTGTGTCTTTTCTGTTTCTTAGATTATATCTTGTTTCTTCTCATAAAAATTCTTCTTCTGATTCTTCAGTCATTTCTGGTTCTTAACTTCCTTAATTAGTTCCTTTAACTTTATTTTTATTTATCGAAAATCCCTCTTCTGCTAATGATGCAGCATATGTGGACGGTATATGATTATTTATTTTCCTCACCCTTTTCTTAGTGTCTTGTATGTACATTGGCTTTGTGTTCTGAGGAATATCTATTCTATGAGTTAATTCTTCTGTATTTCCAAGGTGTCTCCGTCTATGAGGACCACATCACTGTATTCACTTAATAACTCAGTGAGTTTCTCTCTAGCGAAGTCTTCCTGGATATCCTTCAATTGAGTCCACATCTTTGCTTTTCTCACTTCTGTTTCATGTGTTGAGTTTGTATTCCCCTTTTTACCGGATGCTACAGTTCTCATTTCTACCACATGAATAGGGTAATTATATGCTTCTGCTATACCTAATTCAGTGCCTTGTGATAGCTTAACCTTTCCTCCTCTATTATTTTCAACTTGTAGAGCTATTTTACCGTCTAACCTCATGTAAGCTGGAGTTATAATATATTCCATTTATTTGTGATTCTTCTGTAAGTGTTAATATTTCTTTCCCTTCGTATAATGGGTTTACTTTTTTCTGGTTTAAGTCTCAATTCTCTGTCTAATTTAAAGAAAATTTCCTGGTTGGATTCTAAGTTATCACTGATCTGTTGTGCAATCGTGTTACACACTTGGTATTCTTCTTCTACTTTATTCTTCCTTAGGATATCTTTCAGTGAGGACTTTTCTGAGTTCTGTTTTCGTAATAATTCTACATAATGGTATTTTATATTTCTTATGCCTTCTTCTGATCATTGTTTGTTCTCTAGCCGGTTCAATTGAGATTCCTTGCTTAGCCATAGTTGGATAATCAATTAGTAGATGTGCAAATGCAAAGTATATTCCCTTTGCTACTAGAATCATTTCCTTAACTTAGATAGTAAATAAAATTGTCCTTTTAATTAGATTCTGTTTCCTAGAACACCTGTGATTTTACAGTATACTGCTGGGTTCAAACTTCTATGAGAGAAGTGTGCTTGATATACCTTTTCGGACATTATATTCTTGGGCTTCATACTGTAATGGGTTCTTACTGTTTTTTTTTTTTTTTTTTTTTTTTTGTTTTTTTTTTTTCATTTTGTCTAAGCTAAATCTAATTCTGGTGAAATGGAACTTGCTGCAGCTGATCAGTTTCCTCTATCTTTTCGCTTCAATATTTTGCCTGGCAACGCTTTGACACAGGCAGTCCTGAACTACAGCCTTGTCCCTTATTTTACTGTGTAGGGGTATTCCAGGTTTCAGCTGAGTAAGAACTTAATGTTGAATCATCTGACGATTCTTGTTTTGATTGGTATGCTAAGCTTGCTGTTCGGTCATTGTTCTGACCCCTATTATAATTCTGGTTTCTGTTCCTCCTAACCTGTAGAGATTGATTTCCATTTCTACTTCTACCTTGTATCTGTGATCCATGCCTAGGTCTATTTTTACAATCTCTGGTGCTATGTCCTGTTCCTTTATGATAAGGGTAATAAGCTTCTCAATAGCATAGCAAGAGCCTGTTCTGGCACAAGGCCAACTTAATCTCAAACGACATTCAATAAGGTTAGTTAGAGTTTCTCGTCGTCTGATTCAGTCCTCACACACTTGTGTAATTTCAAATACGAGATTTATGTCTTCAAAATTGTTAAAACAAGATAATTCATGTCGCTTTAAGCTTCAATAAAAATACCATCTTGTGTGTGTGTATGTGTGTGTAAGGATATTTTACTTAACTTGTCAGGACTTCTTTCGTAAGAACTGCATAAATGTTCGATCTTCTTGACTAGGTTTCTGGATCGTGTAGTTGTAGTTCACCTCTCGTCATTCTGTGGGAGATGAATGCGTTTTTCTTTCTGTGTAGGGGTCTCTCCAGTGTTGCCACCCATCCCAGACCTGTGATGGCCCGACCTGCATGTCCCGGGACCTTGCCGGGACACTGGCGGACATCACCCGACCGTCCCGGGAGCCCTGGTGTGGCCAGCCCGCCCGTCACGGGACACGTGTGGACATCGCCAGCAAGTCCCGGGATCCCTGGCGGGAGCAGGAGCCATGGCGGGCCCGACCTGCCCGTTCTGGGAAACATGGCGGACATTGCCCGCCCTGTCCGAGAACCCAAGGCGGGCCCGGCCCACCTGTCCCAGGACACTTGGTGGACATCGCCTGCCCGTCCCGGGACCTGTAGCGGGCCTGGCCCGCCCATCCTGGGACACATGGCGGACATCTCCCTCCCATCCCGGGACCCGCAGCGAACCCAGCCCACCCGTCCTGGGACCCGTGGCAAGCCAGCCCGCATGTACCAGGACCCATGGCGGACGTCGCTCACCCGTCCCATGTGACCCGGGCATGGCAGGCCCGGCCACCTGTCCCGGACCTGCTACAGGCCCAGCCTGCCTGTCCCAGGACACATGGCAGACATCGCCCGCCTGTCCCGTGACCCCCGGCAGGTCCCGGCCCGCATGTTCCGGGAAACGTGGCAGACATCGCGCCCAACCAACCCGGGACCCGCCAGTGAGCGCAGGACTCACGGCAAGCCCAGCCTGCTTGTTCCGGGAAATGTGGCGGACATCGCTTGCCTGTCCTGGGACCAGCTACAGGCCCCTCCCGCCTGTCCCGGGACACAAGGCGGACATCGCTCGCCCGTCCTGGAACCCACGGCGGGGCCTGGTCCACCAGTCCTGGGACACTTGGAGGACATCGCCCGCCCATCCTGAGACCAGCGGCAGGCCCAACCTACCCATCCTGGGACCCCTGGCGGATATCGCCCGCCTGTCCCCAGTACATGCCCACCTGTCCCAGGACCTGCTCTGGGCGCAGTCTGCCTGTCCCGGGACATGCGGCAGACATCTCCGGCCTGTCTCGGGACCCCCACCCAGCAGGCCCGGCACGTTCGTTTACCGGGAAACGTGGCGGACATCACCCGACCTGTCCGGGACCCGTGGCGAGCGCAGGACCCACGGCTGGCTCAGCCTGCCTACTCTGGGAAACGTGGCGGACATCGCCCGGCCCGCCTGGTCCCGTGGGGACACGTGGTGGACATCGTCTGCCCATCCCAGGACCCGCGGCAGGTCCAGCCCTTCCGTCCTGGGACCCGTAGCGGACATCGCCCGCCCGTCCCTGAACCCGGCCCGCCTGTACCAGGACCCTTGGTGGACATTGCCCACCCATCCCGTGACCCGTGGCAGGCCCAGCCCAACTGTCCCGGGACCCTATGCGGGTCTGGCCCGCCTGTCCTGGGACACATGGCAGACATCGCCTGCCCGTCCCGGGACCCCCAGCAGGCCCCGCCCGGGACACGTGGCGGCATCACCTGCCCGTCCCGGGACCCCTGGGAAGCCCGGCCCGCCTGTCCCAGGACACTTGGCTGACATCGACCGACTGTCCCGGGACCAGCGGTGGGCTCGGCCCACCCGTCCTGGGACACGTGAGGGACATCGCCTGCCCATCCCCGGTACCCGTGGCGGGCCCAGCCCGTCCCGGTACCTGCGGCGGGCCCAGCCCGCCCATCTTGGGACACTTGGCGGACCTATCCCACCCGTCCCAGGACCCGTGGTGGGCCACGCCTGCCAGTCCCTGCTGAGAGCAACACCTATACTATTCCTTAGAACCAGAATATGCCACTGAATCCTCTCAATTCCCTTTGGGGCTTCTCTGAATCCTCTAGTTCTTGTCCTGGCACTCTGCAAATCCTACTGAATCCTCTGCCTTTTCTCTTGGCACCTCCACGAATCCTACTCAGTTCTCTCAATTCTCCAGGGGATTTTCTGAAGCCTGGTTCTTCTCCCGGCACCTCCACAAATCCCCTAATTTTCTTCACCGTTTTTATAATCCTCCCCTTTCTTTTCCGTTCCAGAAATCAATAAAACTAAGAAAACCGTTCTAGTTCAATTTCCTTCAAGGATTAACAAAGCAAACTTATTACAAAATAAACCTTAAAGTTTCCATACAACAAAATTTTCACATCTGATCCATCTTCGAGAGGCAAGCACAGTCTTCATCACGCCATTCCTTGAAGATGGACAGCTGCTTCTGCAGTTTCCAGTTGTCCTCCTCTAGGCATCTTTATTTCTCATGGAGGTTCTTCCGGTCACACACCAATTTCTCCTTCACTCCTCGCAGCTGTCGAACCTCATCTTCCAGCTGGTCGTTCCGTTCACCCTGGACACAGGCCTTCCTCTCCAGCGACTCCAGGCGACGATTTCCTTCCTCTAGAAGGCAATGCCAGCTCGTTCCTCTTGAGTTTCGCCGCCTCAACTTCACACTGGAGTCCACACTTTTCCTTCCAGAGGTCTTCCACTTCCCTCTACAGGCACTGGAACCTCAACTCGAGGTCTTTCCTCTCGGATTCCCGCTTTTCGGTCACGTCTTTTTGTTCCTTCTGTCATAGGAGATTCTCGAGTCTCTCAAGCAGGCAGTTTACCTCTGCCAACTGTGCAATCACATCCTTTATCCTCTCACATAGGCCATCGTTTCTCTGCCCGATTTCCTTCGCGTTGTCCTTCAGCTGCTGATTTTCTTCTACCATCTTGAGGATCTTGTCTTCCAGCTGGCATTTCTCCCTCTTCTCTTTATCGTTCCAGCTTCGAGCAAGGGGGCATTGTCTTGCCAGGCTTGCTGTTGCAACACCTCCTGAGTGATCTGGTTGCACAAGTGCGTTCTTCCTTTCCGCCTGCCTTCTGCATCTCTTCATAGTAGTCGAGTCTCTGTTGCAGCTGAAGAATTGTCCTGTCCAAGTTTCATCCGCTGCTCTCTCTCTGGCACTGGATGGCGTCTTGCAAGGCCGCACTTCTCTCGTTCAGTTCCTTTTCTTGGCCTGTTCAGCCCTATCATCATCAATCAGGAGAGAGAAATTTCACCAGCGAATAGGCAGCCACAGCAAACAAGATGACTGATCTTCCGTATTTCGAACAACAGCATCTGGGCAACAATGGCCCAACAACAGCTGCTGCCAAGGCCAGGTAAGCCACACTCTCTTCAAACTGAAATCCATATCTGAAGTATCCAGTTCATATACCCGATATTTTGCGGTCCGTATCTTTTTTTGTCTGCTCTCTCTCTCTCTCTCTCTCTTCCCCCCCACGCGGGTTTTTTTTACCTCATCTATGGCAATAAATTCGGGGATTTTTCCTTTTTTATTTTCCTTTCTATTTACCCTTTTGTCTAATGAATTCTCTCTCTCTCTCTCTCTCCTCTCTCTCTCTCTCTCTCTCTCTCTCTCTCTCTCTCTCTCTCTCATCTTGCCCCTAAGGTCTGGGAATTCTTCATTTGTTTCTTCATTTAGGTTTTAATTAAGGCTTTGCATTCGATATAAGGTTTTGAGAGAGAGAGAGAGAGATGAGACTGTATTTTTTTGTGTAAAAAAAACGGTGTATTGGTATATTTACATATGACAGAGCATGTGTAATTACTCCATTTGGAATAGGAAAGCTAATGTGTGCATACCATCTTCGTGTATCATGCTCCAATTGAGGTTTTATCAATATTATTCTGTCCATCTAGTTTTATATATATATATATATATATATATATATATATATATATATTATATATATATATATATATATACACATATATATCTTACCCCCCATTTTTAAAACTACACAAATTGGAAACCCTTACCTGTTGTCAATGGTGCCTCTGTCTGCAACCATGTCATTAGGTTATTAAGATCTTGTAAGTATAAAAATATACTATTTATTACCCAAAGCAGTTGAATATAAAACAGAACAAAATGATTAACAAGTCATAATGACAAGAACCCAAATCTGCCCATAAAGAAAACTAGTAGTTAACATTCTATCCTCCTGACTAAGAATTCACTCCCAGACCCAAAATGTCAATAAGTTCATCATATTAGTCAGGTTAGATTCCTGTCTCTAGTAGGTACCATGGAATATAACCCATCTTTACGATGGGGGCTTTCTCTCCCCGACACCTGACGTGTACCACCTGACCTCTTTGATCTCACCAAAAGGAATGTGGCTTTCGCAAATGCCTTGGACTATTAAGCCTGTAACATCCGTACAAACAAATGTACATACTTGACTACAAGACAAGCGATCTCTCGGTTAAACGCTTACGTACCCAAATTCCGTGACTCAAGTAAGCTGCCCTTACAGCCTGTCTCCAAGCAAGACACGATATGTGATTTCACTAACATTACACACTTGTAATGTATATATATATATATATATATATATATAGATATATATATATATATATATATATATATATATATGTATATATATAGTACTTTGATTCATCCATGTACTTTGGCGTTCCTCGTTCGTAGACTGCATGTCTAAAATGTGACTAGTCTTTGGTACATTATATCATATTTAACATGTATATACATATACTATATATATATATATATATATATATATATATATATATATATATATATATATATATATGTATATACACATATGTAAATATGATTATAATGTACCAAAGACTAGTCACATTTTAGACATGCAGTCTACGAACGAGGACGCCAAAGTACATGGATGAATCAAAAGTACTAAGTAGAACTGCGCACACCCGAAAAAGGACTATTGAGACCCACCACCATGGCAATAGTGACAGCCCTTGTGAAGTGTGTACGTGTGTGTAATATATGCGATGTTGCAACATTACCAAGAGAGAGAGAGAGATAGAGATAGAGAGAGAGAGAGAGAGAGGAATGGCAAACAGCTGTTAATGATGATTTTTTTCTGGATTACAAACAGTGGCCGGATAGTTTTTCTTCTTTTTTCGACATCGCGTATTTCAAGGAACCTTTTTCTCATTAAAGGAAATAGTGGTGGCCCACAGCTATGAGTTGAAAATAGATCAATGTGAAATGACAGTCTGTTCCCCTCTAAACAGACCACGGTACCAACGAAGTAGGGCAGCTATTTACCGGCTATTTACCGGTCAAAAAGAGGTAAGCATGTAAACAAGATCCGAAAAAAGGCAGCCAGGATCAGGAGAGTAATGCTATGCCTAAGTCATAAGTTTATACCACCTGTAAAGGAGTGAAGGAACAATAAAGCTGTGAGTACTTTACACGAAGTGTGTATTTAATCCATCTTAAGCCAGCGAAAGTATTAAGCTATGACAATTGTCTTCTTAGGCTTGTACAGCAGCTACAGGTTAGTTTTCACAAGACCGCCGCCAATGACGAAACCCCACTTGAAGAAGACTCATGAAGTTATAATCCAAGAAGAGGAATCCAATGATGAAGAGTCACTTGATTTGAAATGTATAGTAAACAAGAGTTCTGTTCAACCATATGTTGTTAGTTGTCAATTGAATCATAAACCATTTTTATTTGAAATTGACACCGGTTCAGCTATTTCCACATTTAAGTATGATGATTCCAAGAAGTTAAATTGTACATTACTGAACTGTAGAACTAAATTGCAGGGTTATAACCAAGTGCCAATTAAAGTATTTTGGAAGGTCAAAGTTTCTCATTTCCAATACAAACAGCAAATCTTTCAGACATTGAATTCATAATTGTTGGGTCAGACTCCCCAAATAACTTGATTGGTAGGAATTTAATAGATAAGTGCAATATAATTAATGTTCATCAGTTAAATATAAAAGACCGTAAATATTTGGAAATTAACACACATTTGGGTCTATATAGATATTTACAGTTACCATTTGGTATCCATTCTGCTCCTGCAATATTTCAGAAGTTCATTTCTCAATTGTTAGCTTCTTATGATTTTGTTTATCCATATCTAGATGATATTGTTATGGGTGGAGACTCACCAGCTGAACATGATAAATATGCAACTAGCAGAGAGAAGAGCCCCATTAACTGTCCTTGTTTTCAGTCTGTTTCTTTGTTTAGTTTTAAAGAGGACAACTTGACTGAACACTCGTTCACATTCAGCATTAGAGTGCAAGCAAAGAGCATTTAGAACAAAATTAGCTAGGTCTGAAAAACTAGACTCTTTTTGGGATACTTCTCCCCAGAACTTATCAGGTGACTCATTAAGGAGATGTTTAAGTTCATGCTGCAATATGGGAAACTTTCTCCATTGATCATCCAGCTTTTGAAATAGTGAGTGGTCATCTGGGGGTACAATCAGAGGAAGCTCAGATGCAAGAGGGAATAAGGAAGGGATTCTTTCTCTGAATTCTGATGAGAGAGCACTTTTTGGACTGAGACAGTTTACTTTGACAGACACCATCATTGAAATTATGCCTCTTCTTCATTTCTGTGCATGCCACTACAAGGAAAACTTCTACACCTCTGAAAAAAACATCCTGCTGTTAAGCTTTCTTTCCTGTATGGAGGAGTTTTTTTAATCCCAGCATAACTTTAACTCCAGGGTACATTAGGCTGTCATTAAGATGCCTGTCATGTCTTTCAGGATTTACAGTATTTAGATCAGTTTTCATTACATAAATGAGAGAAGGAGGTCTCTGAATAGCATGGACACTTTATCATGGAGAACTGTTATTACTGCTTTGTCTGACTAAGGAAAAATTTGTTGAACTCAGTAAACTTTGAAGAACCCACCCAGTAAGGAACATGAAAATATAACTCATGAAAGGATCATGAAGGGAGTTGATATGATATCAACTCTGTTGCTAACTAGTTTCTCAGCAGCCACTTCTCCGAGAAAAATGGCTTCAGTGACTCCCCACTGTTCCAATAGCCTTTGAACCACGTTACAATTGGAGACAAGCGGCGGCAAGCCATGTACGGACTCTGAAATATATATATATATATATATATATTATATATATATATATATATATATATATATATATATATGCTGCTACTTTCTTTGACTGTATAAAATGTTATAGAAGAGTTTTGCAAACATTTTCAAATTCCTTATTTAGCTTAGAGTTATAGGATGCCTAAAATGTATGTTCAGATTTCGCATAACATTATGTAAAAGTTAATATAACGTAGAATGTAGGAAGAGATAGGTTAACTTTGTCCGCTCCAGATAGAAATTGTTTCCATAACTTGTCAACGCCTCGAGATAAGAGACCCCGAATCTCCATTTTGTTTTCATAATCTGTCAACACGTTTGATAAGGGACTTCTGTTTGGAACCTGTAGAGAGCATACTACGTACATGACTGGTTTCATACGTATGTCTTTGCCGAAACCACGTGAAAGATTTCCCGATTTTCTGTAAAGTTACGTCATATTAGAAGCTTCTAGAAAGATTGCACCATCTTGCGCAAGCCCAAAACATTTTGTGCGAAATCCACTGTTCAGCTTCCATACGAAAAGGGAGGCATTCATTACAGACTTTGAATCCCTGCATACAGAGGTCTTTTTCCTCTCTCTCCATCACCATATTTGATATTAACGTAAAGATTTAATACTTACTGAATGGTCACTCGTAAATTTTAGATTTTGCTTTTCTTGGAGTTTAGTATTATTTAGTGCTTTTTTGTGGAATCTGAACAAACATTGTACAAGCGTGTAAGGGCACCTTTTCTTTTTCAAATATTGTGAATTGGTGAAATGTGAATGATAGCTGCAGCAGAAAGAAATTGGTACCAAGCTAAAAGTGTTATTTAGATTTATTAGTTGTAACTGATAGTTACAGTGGATTCACGAAACAAGTTTAAATTTTTTACACATTGCAAATTTTT